>NW_028320624.1:0-5000 GCF_062004578.1 Staurois parvus
CACCTGAATCACATGATATGGAAGGGATTGGAACACCTGAATCATATGTTATGGAGGAGATTGGAACACCTGAATCATATGTTATGGAGGAGATTGGAACACCTGAATCACATGATTGGGAGGGGATTGGACACTTTCACCCCCTTCCAGTTCGGATGCTTTCACCCCCTTCCAGTCCAGGCCAATTTTCAGCTTTCAGCGCTATCACACTTTGAATGACAATTGCGCAGTCATGCAACACTGTACCCAGATGAATTTTTTAGCATTTTTTTGAGACAGATAAAGCTTTATTTTTAAATTTGAAAAAAAGTGTTTTTCTTATAAAATTTTGCAAATAAATAATATTTCATTTTAAATCTTGGCCAAAATTTATCCTGTTATATTTTTAGTAAAAAAAAAAATAAACCCAAATTAGTTTATAACCAAAATTTTAATTTTTTAAAAAAAAATTATTTTTTTTTATATTATTAATATTTTTTTTTTTTTTTTTACACAGTGTCACCCTAGCAGTACAGTGTCACCATGGTGACACTGTACTGCTTGTGGGGGGTGAAGATTTTTTTTTTTTTTTTTTATACTGATTGCTTTTACATCCTTAAAGGATTCTCCATTCCTGCAGCCATTGAGAAATACTGCGAGAGCTGTGATTGGTCACAGCTGGTCACATGGTACAAGGCTGTTGTGAATAGCCCTGTACCATGTGATCTCTGTGCTCATTCACAGATTTCACACGTAGTAAGCAATGATGTCAGAAGTGACATCTTGCTTACTACTGTGCATGTGATCACTGATTGGCCAATCAGTGATCACATAATCGGGACCTTGCACAGAGGTACCGTCTGACGATTGGTGTTCCACTGTGTCCGGAGGACACAGCAGGCACCGTATCGCAGTGCTGCGCACTCCCAGGGAGCGCGCACAAGCAGGGTGCGGGGAGGCCGTTTATAAACATCCACCCGACCCTGCAGTGCCACCGTTTGGCCGTTTATATACAATGGCCAGATGGGAAGTGGTTAAAGTAAAAACAAAAAACAAGAATGAAGGGGGGCTTCCAGATTCTGATAGGTCACCCCCCCCCTGCAGACCCCCACAATCACAGCACAGGGAGTGTGGGTCAACTCCCTCAGTCCTCAGTCTATGAGCTGGTGGGTTGGTGGGGCTACCAGGCCTTTCTCTATACTGCTCCTTCCCTGCTGCAAAGGTGGTCCTCACTCTGGGGACTGATCAGTTTTCCTCCCTTCCAGCTCCACAGCCCGTAGGTAGGCCCCTCTCTTGGACCCCCTTCTAGGCTCCACACTCCTGCACAGTCCATCTTCCACTTGAACACTTCCTCTCCAGTTGACCAGCCTCGGGCACTCTTAAGGACTATCCTGGCCCCATGCCAAGCCTCCTGTTGGAGATTGGCCAGGATCCCTTGAGAGTGCAGACCAGCCACTCCTTACCTCCGCCCCCTGAGCTCTAGCAACTCCTCCAAATCTCTAGATCAGAAGGAGGTTCTAAAGAGCTGGTCTGTAGAGCCTCTCAGCCCTGACCACATTTTGACCCCACTAACTATTACTACCTACTGCTACCCAACTCTTCTAACTAAAAATTCAACTCTAGCTCCCCCTAGCTTTCTTAGGAGGGTGCTACACTAAGTTTCAAGAATTTGTCTGGTGAGCCTCATTTTATATGGAATAAAAGTTTTGGCTTTTATTACACGATTGGAAGCATGTTTTTTTTTCCCTTACATGTCATGAGCCTATTATCACACTGAATGGTGTGGGGGTCCCCCCAAAATCCATACCAGCCCCGTATTTGAGCATGCAGCCCAGCAAGTCAGGAAACGGGGAGGGAAGAAATCACCCCCTCTTGAACCGCTTGCCCTCAACTTGGGGCGGTGCTTTGGGGCACCTCCCAAAGCACCTTGTCCCCATGTTGATGGGGACAAGAGCCTCTTCCCCACAGGGGCGGACTGACCATTTGAAAACTCGGGCACTGCCCGAGGGCCCAGGGTCAGTAGAGGGCCCCATGAGATGCCCCTGGTACCTTTTTCATAGGCTTTTTTGAGTTTGGGCAAGGACACGGGCCCCATGATCCCCTATTGCCCGGGGGCCCCATGAGTTGTCAGTCCGCCACTGCTTCCCCACAACTGTGGCCGATGGTTGTGGGGGTCTATGGGTGCGGGGCTTACACCGCGTTCCAAATTATTATGCAAATTCTATTTAAGTGTCACAAAGATGAAATCTTTTGTTTTTCAGTGTAACTCATGGATGGCATTGTGTGTCAGGGCTCTTTTGATCACTGAAAACAATCTGGGACTCCTGTGATCATTAGATTGGCCGGTGAGCCCAATTGAAGGAAAAACTACTAAAGGACGGCGTTCCACATTATTAAGCAGAGCGCCATTTTCAAGCAATATGGGGAAGAAAAAGGATCTCTCTGCTGCCGAAAAGAGTGAAATAGTTCGATGCCTTGGACGAGGGATGAAAACATTCGATATTTCAGGAAAACGTCTGCGTGATCATCGCACTATGAAGAGATTTGTGGCTGATTCAGAGCACAGACGGGTTGGTGCAGATAAAGGCACATTGAGGAAGATTTCTGCCAGATCCAGGCATCGGATCAAGAGAGCAGCTGCTAAAATCCCATTACAGAGCAGCAAACAGATATTTGAAGCTGCTGGTGCCTCTGGAGTCCCACGGACATCAAGGTGTAGCGTCCTCCAGAGTCCTGCAATTGTGCAGAAACCTTCTATTCGGCCACCACTAACCAATGCTCACAAGCAGAAACGGCTGCATTGGGCAGAAAATACATGAAGACTCATTTTCAAACAGTCCTGTTCCCTGATGAGTGCCGTGCAACCCTGGATGGTCCAGATGGATGGAGTAGTGGATGGTTGGTGGACGGCCACCCTGTTCCAACAAGGCTGCGACATCAGCAAGGCGGTGGTGGAGTCATGTTTTGGGCCGGAATCATGGGAACAGAGCTGGTCGGTCTCTTTAGGGGCCCCGAAGGTGTAAAGATGACCTCTGCAAAGTATGTGGAGTTTATGACTGACCACTTTCTTCCCTGGTACAGAAGGAAGAACTATGCTTTCCGTAATAAAATCATCTTCATGCATGACAATGCACCATCTCATGCTGCAAAGAATACCTCTGCATCAATGGCTGCTATGGGGATAAAAGGAGAGAAAGTCATGGTGTGGCCTCCATCCTCCCCTGACCTCAATCCTATTGAGAACCATTGGAGCATCCTCAAGCAAAAGATCTATGAGGGTGGGAGGCAGTTTACACCCAAACAGCAGCTCTGGGAGGCGATTCTGACATCTTGCAAACAAATTCAAGCAGAAACTGTCCAAAAACTGCCAAGTTCAATGGATGCCAGACTTGTGATCTGCTATCAGATAAGGGCTCCTATGTTACAATGTAACGTGACCGCTTCAAATGTTTACAAAGTTACAATGTTGGGAAAAGTTTGATTGAAATAGCTTTTGATTTCAGTAAATTTGCTGCAAACACAACAAATGACAATTTTCAGTTCTTTACAACCTAGAAAGTGTTTGGAAACTTCCTGTGCGGAATAATCCGGAACAAAAATCCTGTTATCATTAGGAGGTTCGTTCAATAAAATGTGAATTGTCCTCTTCTAGTTGTCACCTGAGAATTCTGCCGACTGATATTTACATCAATTATTGAGGGAAATGAGGAAATATCATCTGCAGAATAATTTGGAACACGGTGTATAAGAATCTAGAAGTCCCCTTCAATAAGGGGCGTTATATGGGGCCCCACTGTATATGGTACCGCTACCCATTCACAAGAAAAAAAAAGTGTAGTGTGAAAAATGACAGGAAGCAGTCTTTGTCAAGTCCTTTATTAAAAAGAAAAAAATGTCCCCCGAAGTAGATCCAACATATGACCGCTGACCTGAAAATAGAAAAAAAAATACGCTCCGCCCCTGACGCTGGCTCCCGCCATCTGGCAGCTTCTATGGGATGATAGCTCTAAAATACTGTGATGATGTCAGAAGGGGGTGGGGTCACCCCTTTGTGACATCACCAAGCACTATGATTGGCCAAAGCATTGCTTTGGCCAAACACAATGCACTGTCATGGCGAATAGCCGGCTAAACGCCCTTACCGTTCGTGTGTTGGCCAAACACACGAACGTCTGATGTTCGAGTCAAACTCACATTCGATTCGAACATCTATTTATTAAATATATATATAAAAAATTCATATGGGTACAGTGTTGCATGACCGCGCAATTGGCATTCAAAGTGTGATAGCGCTGAAAGCTGAAAACTGGCCTGGACAGGAAGGGGGGGGAAAGTGTCCGGACAGGAAGGGGGGGGGAAAGTGTCCGGACTGGAAAGGGGGGGAAAAGTGTCCGGACTGGAAAGGGGGGGAAAAGTGTCCGGACTGGAAAGGGGGGGAAAAGTGTCCGGACTGGAAAGGGGGGGAAAGTGTCCGGACTGGAAAGAGGGGGAAAGTGTCCGGACTGGAAAGGGGGGGAAAGTGTCCGGACAGGAAGGGGGAGAAAGTGTCCGGACAGGAAGGGGGAGAAAGTGTCCGGACTGGAAGGGGGGGAAAGTGTCCGGACTGGAAGGGGGTGAAAGTGTCCGGACTGGAAGGGGGGAAAAGTGTCCAGACTGGAAGGGGGTGAAAGTGTCCAGACTGGAAGGGGGGGAAAGTGTCCGGACAGGAAGGGGGAGAAAGTGTCCGGACAGGAAGGGGGAGAAAGTGTCCGGACTGGAAGGGGGGGAAAGTGTCCAGACTGGAAGGGGGGGAAAGTGTCCGGACAGGAAGGGGGAGAAAGTGTCCGGACAGGAAGGGGGAGAAAGTGTCCGGACTGGAAGGGGGGGAAAGTGTCCGGACTGGAAGGGGGGGAAAGTGTCCGGACTGGAAGGGGCTGAAAGTGTCCGGACTGGAAGGGGGGAAAAGTGTCCAGACTGGAAAGGGGGTGAAAGTGTCCGGACTGGAAGGGGGGGAAAGTGTCCGGACTGGAAGGGGGGGAAAG
>NW_028320624.1:10000-60000 GCF_062004578.1 Staurois parvus
TAGATTAAGTGTATTTTTTACAGACACACGGTATATTTGAAAATGTATTTTTAAAAATATTTTTTGTATATATATATATGTTTTTTTTTTTTTAATTTATTGAATATAGCCCTGTATTGCTTGTAAGCACAGGACCCTGTGGCTGTGAATGGCGACAGCCAATCAGCAGGTCTACGGTCAACAACATCCCACATGGAAGAAAAATATGTTTTAAATATATTTTAAAAGTAATCGTCCCAAATATATTGACATGAAATACTACAATTTTTGCCATATTCAATATATTTCAAAATAAATTTTAATTAATAAATAAATATATATATATATATATACACATACATACTTCAATAATGTAGATTAACTGTATTTTTAATTTTTTATTATATTTTATATATATATCTTGGGCTTACTAGCCAAGTATTTGGAAGCTGTGGCTCAAATAAAAAAAAAGTAAAATTATAACTGTATGTCTAATGCTGTATATATATATACATCTTCCAGTTAGGGCATCCGATTTCTCTGTCTCCAATTTTTGGGGTCCTGAAGAAGCTAGTAAGCGGGAAGAAGTATTTGGAAGATGAGTCCCAACAAACATATTTTATGCCATAACATGAGGTTGTCCGCGTCTTGTACCAGGAAAGTCAGTTTTTTTCTCTGCCGTACAATTAGCGGGTTCATATTCAGCGTCATTTTTGGTGAATTTATCCTCTGATTTTGTTATGCAGCACCGTAGGGCCAAATCAGAAAAAAAAAGTGAATACATTTTAAACAATTTTTTTCTTAAATCCTGATAAATCAGCGCAATGAAAGTGAAAGAGTGGGACGCCGCATCTACCTCTCCCTCCCCCCCCCCCCCCGGTGTGGACGACAGCGTTGACCTCAGCTACCACTTCAGCTGTGTGTGGAGCTGGATGAAACGCGTCAGTGGCATGGCTGGAGCGGGAGGTAGATACGGCGTCCCACTCTTTCACATTCATTGCTCTGAATCGATGCTAGAATGGCGTCTCCCACTATCTGGATACCGGTGTGGTTGTTTTTGCCACCCCCCACCCCACGCCTAGAGCGGCGCTGCAGGCTTCATTCATTCCAGAGGATTTATCCTCCTCATGGAATGATGACGTTTCGGAATGACCTGCAGTAAGTACACAGGGCCATTGATTACATACAGAGAGGGTTCAAGAAGAAGTCTCATTACTTTGTTTGTTCCAGTGTTCTCTCCTCCGTGGGGCAAACTACATGTACTGCTTTGCCCCATCTTCCTATTCGCTGAGAAAGGCTAGCTCCATGATTGGACAGGATGCCTCCCTTCCCCCACGGCAACAACACAATTTGCAAGCAGACGGTTGCATTGATAGCGGGCTTTTATCCCGAGATCCAAGCACTAAGAGGAACATGCAGATTCCATAGGTGTCATCAGGGTACCTACAGTCTGATTGGACACAGCAGCCCTGAGTGACATCAGTGGCCATTTTTAGTATGGGCAGTGCTAATAAATAGCAATACCCTGCTGGGGTTGGCACTTTGTGAGTAGCTCCAGAACTGGACACATTATTTCAATGAGGTCTAACTAAAGATACATATAAAAAACAGGACCTCCTTCCTCCTGCCAGTGATCCTTCTAGTGATATAAAGATCTATATAGAGGAATCAGGACCTCCTTCCTCCCCCTGGTGACCCCTCTAGTGATAGATCTATATAGAGGAATCTGGACCTCCTTCCTCCTGCCGGTGACCCCTCTAGTGATATAAAGGTCTATATAGAGGAATCAGGACCTCCTTCCTCCTGCCGGGGACCCCTCTAGTGATATAAAGGTCTATAGAGAGGAATCAGGACCTCCTTCCTCCTGCCGGGGACCCCTCTAGTGATATAAAGGTCTATAGAGAGGAATCAGGACCTCCTTCCTCCTGCCGGTGACCCCTCTAGTGATAGCATCTATATAGAGGAATCAGGACCTCCTTCCTCCTGCCGGTGACCCCTCTAGTGATAGGATCTATATAGAGGAATCAGGACCTCCTTCCTCCTGCCGGTGACCCCTCTAGTGATATAAAGGTCTATATAGAGGAATCAGGACCTCCTTCCTCCTGCCGGTGACACCTCTAGTGATATAAAGATCTATATAGAGGAATCAGGACCTCCTTCCTCCTGCCGGTGACCCCTCTAGTGATAGATCTATATAGAGGAATCAGGACCTCCTTCCTCCTGCCGGTGACCCCTCTAGTGATATAAAGATCTATATAGAGGAATCAGGAGCTCCTTCCTCCCGCCGGTGACCCCCCTAGTGATAGGATCTATATAAAGGAATCAGGACCTCCTTCCTTCCTGAACAATAATATAAGTCTCTACAGCAAAAATCCTCTTCTGGAGAGTTAGACAGCATATCTTGTAGTACATCTCCAACCCTAATGCTCCTCTATCTGACTGGAGGAATCCCTGGACAGGGGATCCAGTAGTTGCTACTGAAAGGGTTAATAGGCGCAGTTACAGAGTTAGGCTTCCCACCCAAATGCTCTCTCCCTTTTCTGGCCCAGGGGGTGTAGATGTACTCCCTGAGTCCTTATTCTATGCTGCAAATGGGTCAGTGGCTGCTACCAGTCAATTTCCTCATCCTCTTCCACCAGAACTCTCAGCTGAGCAGGCTCAGTTATTCTTAAAGGTTGTCCCGGCCCCTTGCCAAGTCTTCTGTTGGGGGTTGGCTAGGATCCTCCAAGAGTACGGACCAGCCACTCCTCAGATCCACCCACTGTTTCTAGATATTGCTCCAAATATCCAGAGCAGGAGAAAATTCCAGAGGGCTGGTCTGCAGAGCCTCTCAGCTCTGACCACAATCTGACCCCTGCTAGCTATCACACCCAGGCTGCTATTCAGCCCTACCTAGCAATCAGAGTCTAGCTCCCCCTAGCTACCTAGAAGGACGCTACATTAGGATCTATATAGAGGAATGGGAACCTCCTTCCTCCTGCTGGTGACCCCTCTAGTGATATAAAGATCTATATAGAGGAATCAGGACCTCCTTCCTCCTCCCGGTGACCCCTCTAGTGATATAAAGATCTATATAGAGGAATCAGGACCTCCTTCCTCCCACTGGTGACCCCTCTAATGATAGATCTATATAGAAGAATCAGGACCTCCTTCCTCCTGCTGGTGACCCCTCTAGTGATATAAAGATTTATATAGAAGAATCAGGACCTCCTTCCTCCTGCTGGTGACCCCTCTAGTGATATAAAGATCTATATAGAGGAATCAGGACCTCCTTCCTCCTGCTGGTGACCCCTAGAGTGATATAAAGGTCTATATAGCGAAATCGGGACCTCCTTCCTCCTGCCGGTGACCCCTCTAGTGATATAAAGATTTATATAGAAGAATCAGGACCTTCTTCCTCTTGATGGTGACCCCTCTAGGGATGTAAAGATCTATATAGAAGAATCAGGACCTCCTTCCTCCTACATGTGACACCTCTAGTGATATAAAGATCTATAGAGAGGAATCAGGACCTCCTTCCTCCTGCCGATGACCCCTCTAGTGATAGGATCTATATAGAGGAATCAGGACCTCCTTCCTCCTGCCGGTGACTCCTCTAGTAAGATAAAGATCTATATAGAGGAATCAGGACCTCCTTCCTCCTGCCGGTGACCCCTCTAGTGATATAAAGATCTATATAGAGGAATCAGGACCTCCTTCCTCCTGCTGGTGACCCCTCTAGTGATATAAAGATCTATATAGAGGAATCAGGACCTCCTTCCTCCTGCTGGTGACCCCTCTAGTGATAGGATCTATATAGAGGAATCAGGACCTCCTTCCTCCTGCCGGTGACCCCTCTAGTGATAGATCTATATAGAGGAATCAGGACCTCCTTCCTTCTGCTGGTGACCCCTCTAGTGATATAAAGATCTATAGAGAGGAATCAGGACCTCCTTCCTCCTACATGTGACACCTCTAGTGATATAAAGATCTATATAGAGGAATCAGGACCTCCTTCCTCCCCCCGGGGACCCCTCTGGTGATATAAAGATCTATATAGAAGAATCAGTACCTCCTTCCTCTTGATGGTTACCAATCTAGGGATGTAAAAGTCTATATAGAGGAATCATGACCTCCTTCCTTCTGCTGGTGACCCCTCTAGGGATGTAAAAGTCTATATAGAGGAATCAGGACCTCCTTCCCCCTGATGGTGGTTCAAGCACTTTCTCAAGACTAGTGCCAGCAAGAGGAATGGACAGTAACAAGAGGCTGACATGAGAACCAGAGAGCACACGGAGACAGATTGCACGGAACCAGACATGCGGGCGTTTATTGGGGAGGTTTTTGGGGCACAGACAATAGTTCCATTAGTCCACAGATCCACACCAGACACAGCAACACAGTAAAGTTCTCTGGAAGGCAGTATGGAACAACAGGGGGCTGGTAGTCCACAGGGTTAAGTAGGACCGGGAATGGCGGTTTCGGGAGACTTTGGGTTCCTGGGGGGGAATTGGGCTCAGTCTTTTAGGCAGCACGGGGTTAGTCCACTTACTAGGTGCGGGGAGCCGGGCACAGAGGGTTACAGTCAACACTGGCAACACAGGGTCAATCCACAGAGGCAGCTCCAGGCAGCAAAGGGTTAAGTCCAGGCAGGTTCACGGAGAACAAAGGAGTTAAGTCCATGCAGGGGATAGATAGTCCTCTCTAACACATGCAGCCAAGAGAGAACTTAGAGCCAGTGGGGCACAAATACCACATTGGATCAATGTCACCGCTCTTTGCTCACATCGGCAGTGATCATGTGATCGAGTTCTCACACTTAGAGCCAGTGGAGGACAGATGCCACATTGGACCGATGCTGCATCCACCTAGGTAAGTATAATTTGGGGGAAAAAACTCAAACTTTTCTTTTAAAGTGTTTTTTTTTTTTCTTAAATTGCATTTGGAAAAACTGCTGTGACATAAAATATTGTAAAACCCACCATTTTATTCTCTAGGGCCTCTGCTTAAAAAAAAATATAATGTTTGGGGTTTCTAAGTACTTTTCTAGCAAAAAAAAAAAAAAAAGCTGATTTCTACATGTAGGAGTGGAACGCCAGAATTGGCTTGGGGGTCAAGTGGTTAAAAATTAAATGAGATGTGTTCATTATTTAAGGACTAATCAAATGCAATTTGTTTTTTTTATTTTTGGGGGGTTTTTTTAATAACTTTTATTTAAAAAAAAAATTCAGTTTTCACAATCGGACACACATGTGATATCAACATTCACAGAATCAGAAAACAGGAACATATTCAATTAATGAATATTAAGGATTAAATGCAATTTGTAAAAAAAAGTCATTCAATATTACAATCAAAGTAACAGAAATTTGAAGAAAATATAAAAATATGGCATTTTTTATTTCTGAGCCACCTGGGTGGTTTTTGTAAGATTTGTAGTTTTATGCAGGCCATAGACGGGTCGTAAACTGTCCATTAAAAAAAAAAAAAAAAAAACACGAAACATCGGTTGTTCAATAGGAAAACGGTAAAAAAAATCAGCCGATTTTCGTCCCGTCTACGGCCAGCATTTAATTACTTCTGTCCCTGCAGAGAGCTCCGCTATTATATTTGACATGAAAAAGGATTGCGGTTGCAACATTGCATCTATTTGTATCCATTTTGGATACAGATGTTTTTATTCGGATACAAATAGATACATTGTTGCAACCGCAAGACTTTTTCATGTCAAATATAATAGCAGACTGAAATTCTTATTCTTTTTCTGCTTCTTTTTCTCCTTCTTCTTTTTCTTCTTCTTTTTTGTCTGCTTCCTCTTCTTTTTCTTTTTCTTCTTCTTTGTCTGCTTCCTCTTCTTTTTCTTTTTTTTCTTCTTCCAGGTCACAGCTCATGCACAGATTTTCGGTAACACGATCAGTCGATTTGTCCATCATTGCTGGGAAAATCGGCCGATCGGCAGAATCGCCCAATTTTTTTCCAACTTTACCGATAAAAAAATGTGCCAAAACCCCGAAAAACGGCCGACCAATTAACCCACTAACGGTGCGAAAATTGGCCGATTTTTTTTTTCCGACCAGTCTATGGCCTGCACTAGCAACAGATTTATGTAAATGTTCAGGGGAGCCGTTAGAGTTTGGGTCAAAAAGGAAATCTAAATGTAAAATAATTGGTTCCCTTATTTCATTTATGTACCAAGAATGTGTTTTATTGGTTGCTCTTCCCTGAGGTTTCCTTTTTCAATGTGTTTTCATGACTCCACACCTCCATTATATTGTAGGAGATGTACTGTCCTGTTTTTTGAATCATGTTGGGGTCCATGCATCGGTTCAATAATTTTGGGGTATATTGGTTTCTAATATTCTGCCCACTTGTCTCATTTTAGGAAGCTGAGAGCAGGAATTAGGTTGCATTGCATTTGGAAATAATACCTTTATTTATTTTTTTTCCAGGAAACTCGCAGGAAGGAAGTGGATGAAGATGGAAAAGTGCCATCACCTCCACCAGGGTCTGCAAATACGATTGCCAGCACAACGCTCGTTCCGCTCACTAAGACCACGATGAAATTTGAAAACACGCTACATGTTGAGTGCCTTACATGTATTGACTCTGCTCTGCCAACACGGCACCCCCGTGGGTGATAAGGCCCTTCTGCTCCCCCAAAATACCCTCCTACATACACAATGTACACTGATCAGTCTGCTAATGGTATCAGTCTACTTGGGAGTCCACAACAATATGCCGTCTATGTACATAAAGTATCAAACAGATTTCTGTGATCCAAAATTTCTAATATAATATATACAATGTAATAAAAATAAAGTTGCACTTTGCTTTCTGTGAAGAATTGTGTCAAATAATAAACTCAAATATAAAAGGGTTCATACACTACATTTTGTTTTCTCATGTCCCTGCTGGGGGGTGTGACTGCGGGAACAATGCTGCACATTTGGTGTTGTCCTCACATCATGCCACCATGGGATGTAGTTTTTGAGATTCACCCATTACTCCACAGATAGCCCCATTATCTAATCTCCCCAGATCGTATTCCATATTTCATCTCCCCTATACCAGCCCCAGTTATTGCTGGTATGCCACAGTCCCCCATATTGATGATTGAGATGTACTAACTTAACTAAAACTGAAGGCTTATCTCTATGGTACAGTTGGAGGTAGCTAGAGTGTCCTAAAAATTATTTCATCAACTTGGGTAACAAGCTTAAACAAAGTACCTCCGAGGTACCCATAGGAACCTCCAAGGTAACCAATGGACCTCTAAGATAACCAACGGACCTCCAAGGTAACCAAATGACCTCTAAAGGTAACTAAAGGAACCTCTAAGGTAACCAAAGGACCTCCTAGGTAATCAAAAGGCCTCCAAGGTAACCTAAGGTACCTCCAAGGCAACCAAGGAACCTCCAAGGTAATTATAATAACCTTCAAAGTATCCAAAGGACCTCCAAGCTAACCAAAGAAACCTCAAAGCTAACCAAGAGACCTTCAAGGCAACCAAAGGAACCTCCAGGGTAACCAAAAGACCTTCTAGGTAACCAAAGGAGTCTCCACGGTAACCATTGTACCTCCAAGGTAACAAAAAGGAACCTCCAAGGTAACCAAAGGACCTCTAAAGGTAACTAAAGGAACCACCAAGGTAACCAAAGGACCTCTAAGGTAACCAAAGGACCCCCTAGGTAATCAAAGGACCTCCAAGGTAACCTAAGGTACATCCAAGGTAACCAACGGACCTCCAAGGTAATTAAAGGAACCTCCAAAGTATCCAAAGGACCTCCAAGGTAACCAAAGGAACCTCCAAGCTAACAAAGGGACCTCCAAGGTAAACAAAGGAACCTCCAGAGTAACCAAAAGACCTTCAAGGTAACCAAAGAAGCCTCCACGGTAACCATTGGACCTCTAAGGTAACCAAAGGACCTCCAAGGTAACCAAAGGACCTCTAAAGGTAACTAAAGGAACCTCCAAGGTAACCAATGGACCTCCAAGGTAACCAAATGACCTCTAAAGGTAACTAAAGGAACCTCCAAGGTAACCAATGGACCTCTAAGATAACCAACGGACCTCCAAGGTAACCAAATGATCTCTAAAGGTAACTAAAGGAACCTCTAAGGTAACCAAAGGACCTCCTAGGTAATCAAAAGGCCTCCAAGGTAACCTAAGGTACTACCAAGGCAACCAAGGAACCTCCAAGGTAATTATAGGAACCTTCAAAGTATCCAAAGGACCGCCAAGGTAAACAAAGAAACCTCCAAGGTAACCAAAGGAACCTCAAAGCTAACCAAGAGACCTCCAAGGCAACCAAAGGAACCACTAGGGTAACCAAAAGACCTTCTAGGTAACCAAGGGAGCCTCCACGGTAACCATTGTACCTCCAAGGTAACCAAAAGGAACTTCCAAGGTAACCAAAGGACCTCTAAAGGTAACTAAAGGAACCACCAAGGTAAGCAAAGGACCTCTACGATAACCAAAGGACCCCCTAGTTAATCAAAGAACCTCCAAGGTAACCTAAGGTACATCCAAGGTAACCAATGGACCTCCAAGGTAATTAAAGGAACCTCCAAAGTATCCAAAGGACCTCCAAGGCAACCAAAGGAACCTCTAGGGTAACCAAAAGACCTTCTAGGTAATAAAGGGAGCCTCCACGGTAACCATTGTACCTCCAAGGTAACCAAGGGAGCCTCCATGGTAACCATTGTACCTCCAAGGTAACCAAAAGGAACCTCCAAGGTAACCAAAGAACCTCTAAAGGTAACTAAAGGAACCGCCAAGGTGTCAGGGATCGCGGCTCCTCTCCCGGCGCACGCGCACTGGCGGCAGATCACGCCGGGACACAAGCACTAGGTCCCGGCGGGCCGCGGCTGACAGGACGCCGCGCATGCGCAGTAGGAGCCGTGGACGCGCCTCGGGAGGCCAATGACAGCCCGGGGGCGCGTCCTGGCTGGCCAATGACAGTGCAGGGTGCACTATTTAAAGATGCCCTGCACTGTCACAGATTGCCGCAAGGTCTATCTGTGATCCTGAGTTCCTGTACCTGTTTAGTGACCCTGATTGCCCTGACTACGCTGCCTTCTCCTGTGATTTGACCCGGATTGCTCTGACTACGCTGCCTTCTCCTGTGCCTTGACCCGGATTGCCCTGACTACTCTGCCTTCTCCTATCCTGACCCCCGGCTTGTCTGACCATTCTGCGGACTGACTTATCCTGCTGACCCTGCGTGTGACCTGACTACTCTTCGCCTGCCTATTTGGTACCTCGCTTACCCCACGGGACCACGGCTCGTGACCATCCTGCTAGGTCCCGCCGTCCTATTCACATCTGGCTCTCCCGGTACCTGCATACATCCCCGGAGGCTCCCTCTGCCACTGGTGGGCCTGCTCGGAGGTCGTGACCTGGCCCTGGTCTGTTACAAGTCCATCCCCACCATCAGGGGCCCTGGTGAAAGCACAGACCGGGCTTAGACTCCACGCTCTGGGTAGGTCTGTCCAGTGGGCAGCCTGAGGCACCACCTGGCGGATCCTAACACAAGGTAAGCAAAGGACCTCTAAGGTAACCAAAGGACCCCCTAGGTAATCAAAGAACCTCCAAGGTAACCTAAGGTACATCCAGGGTAACCAACAGACCTCCAAGATAATTAAAGGAACCTCCAAAGTATCCAAAGGACCTCCAAGCTAACCAAAGGAACCTCCAAGCTAACAAAGGGACCTCCGTGGTAAACAAAGGAACCTCCAGAGTAACCAAAAGACCTTCAAGGTAACCAAAGAAGCCTCCACGGTAACCATTGGATCTCTAAGGTAACCAAAGGACCTCCAAGGTAACCAAAGGAACCTCCAAGGTAACCAAAGGAACCTCCAAGGTAACTAAAGGACCTTTAGCATTTTCAAATTTAGGCTCTAAAAATACACATGCACCATATTCTTTGAGATAGGCTCCGTAGGGAGAATCAATGATAGAAAAGGATTTGGGGGGTCTTCTTAGATCGCAGAATAGAATGCAATTCCAATCTGCATCTAACAAACAAACAAACAAACTGAATACTCACTTGAATTCAAAAGGACACACAGTGTATTCACAAGATAAATCCATAATTATTTCCCACTGGTTTGGTCCCTTGCTAAATATGCAGTTCAGTTTTCATCAGCAATTCACAGAATAGAATTGCTGTTGAACCGGAAAGGGTGAGGAGAAGGGTCTGCGTATTGAGAAATGGGTCTGTGGAGAATGTAGGAAGGAGCCGGCACCGACGGGGAGTCCAGGACACAGCTCTTCATAACAACACCCACGTCTTGAAGATTTTAAGTGCTGACGGTAATGAAGATTTTTGACCTGAGTATACGGGTCAAAACCTGAAGGTGATAGAGTGTCAGTGGTGGATAAGCACTAAGGGGTGACACAGGAGCACCATGTGGGAACACAGTACATGCTAGCTGCAATACTTGTTTCATAGGAGGTCCATTGCGCTGAGGGTCTCTCATATACAATTCACAGAATGGATGTCTGTAACGGAACCGGACCCCGTCTGCACTTGGGTATTTCCGTTATATTACCGCTTCCCCGACCGAACACCGACCACAGACACCACTGCTGACCGTATGAGACTAGACACCACCAGTCTTGAAATAAATCAGGAAATAGACTACTTTATTTTAACACAGATACAAGATGTATACACAGGGCAGGGCAATCCACACCCAGTAACAAGAGACACATCAACAGACAGTCCCATCAGGGGGGAGGGCTGCCGGAAACACCCCCCATCAAGCCAATACACACAAACACAAACATCTCATATTAGTTTGCTCCCAAGCAAGACACACACTAGAACAATGGGATGCAACCACATGGCATTAACAGTCAACAACCCCCCACCCCACCGATCTCCTAGACACGTCTACACAATATCAGGAGATATCACCCTGTACCCTTAAGAGGCACAGGGTGACTTACACATAATAGGGATACGGGGAGCTGAGACAGGGGTCTCCCCACCTCTCCAAAGTTAGCTGTGTTCCATGGGCCCCCCCACCCAAAGTGGCTCCCGTCACAACGTCCTTGAACGAGAAAGAGTTCAGAGAAGAGCATCAAAATGAGTGGGGTTGGAGACATTTGTTTTGAGGAAAAATTACATAGATCACATTTATTCCCTGTTGAGAAGAGGAGCTTAAGATGAAATACGATCACATATGTATACGTATTTCATTATATAAACTGTAAAAACCTGTTATTGGCAGGTGTACCAAGAATCTGACCATCTGGACAACCCAGAAACTTTGGAGCTCCAATCCTAAAAAGTTGCCATGTAAGACCTTCCCAAGCATAAACATAGGACCCAGGGGTGGACTGACAACTCATGGGGCCTCCAGGCAACAGGGGATCATGGGGCCCCTGTGTCCTCGCCCACACTCAAACCACACCCAAAAAAGCCTATGAAAAGGTACCAGGGGCATCTCATAGGGCCCCCTACTGACCCCGGCCCTCGGGCAGTGCCCGAGTTCCCAAATGGTCAGTCCGCCCCTGATAGGACCATGGACAAACAGCTCATTACGAATTACAAGGGACATCAATTTCTATTGTCCTGGGACACCTCCAGACTGCCAAATACCTTGCTGCAGAACAAGGTGTTTCATTTTCTCCATGTTGCCCAACCAAACGATTTTAGGAATCCCAAGAAAAACCATCTGTTCTAACAACATTTAGGTAATCCTAGCAAGCAGGGGCGGACTGACCATACGGAACTCGGACACTGCCCGAGGGCCCAGGGTCAGTAGGGGGCCCCATGAGATGCCCCTGGTACCTTTTTCATAGGCTTTTTTGAGTTTCGGCAAGGACACAGGGGCCCCATGATTCCCAATTGCCCGGGGGCCCCATGAGTTGTCAGTCGGGCCCTACTAGCAAGTGACCCTGTTATTATATACAGAACCTAACATTGGCCTAAAGGCACTTAGTATTGTCATTAAATCATTGGTAAAAATATATCATTATATAAACTGTAATATCCTCTTTACTCTAAAGCCCCTGCAGAAGACACATGACCACAATCGAAAATTGGACAAAAAAGAGGTTTCATCGTATACCGAGAAAGGGGTTCTGTTAGAGCAGTGAAAACGTGGACCTCTGTTCCCCATGAATAGGTCTTAGATGACATGGCGGATGCAATAAACAAAACTTTGTGATATCTTCTCCAGTCAGCATAATATACAGGGCTATGGAAATTCGTAAATTCATAAGGAGGTTGATCCATGGATGGGATTTATCTGATCATCTGATCATCAGTATGGGATTGAGGAGAGAGAGAAAAGAAAAAAAGGATGAAAAGAAGGAAAAATAATTGTTTTTACACTATCTTACAGTATATTGTGTTCATAGGATTTTTCAGGGTTGGTGTGGGTCATCAGGAAGTTGTGTTCATAAGATCTTTCAAGGTTGGTGTGTCCAGGTGGTTGTGTTCAAAAGATCCTTCAGGATTGGTGTGTTCAGGAGGTTGTGTTCCTAAGATCTTTTACAGATGGTGTGGGCTTCCAGGAGGTTGTGTTCCTAAGATCTTTTATTGATGGTGTGGGCTTCCAGGAGGTTGTGTTCCTAAGATCTTTTATTGATGGTGTGGGCTTCCAGGAGGTTGTGTTCCTAAGAGCTTTTATTGATCATGTGGGCTTCCAGGAGGTTGTTTTCATAAGATCTTTTATTGATGGTGTGGGCTTCCAGGAGGTTGTGGTTATAAGATCTATTGGAGTTGGTGTGGGTGTCCAGGAGGTTGCTTTCCTAAGATCTTTCAGGGATGGTGTGGCTGTCCAGGAGGTTGAGAGCTTACAGGGTTGATGTGGGCCTCCAGGAGGTTATGGTCATAAGATTTTTGTTGGGGCTGGTGTTGTTGTCCAATAGCTTGAGTTGGTGTGGGTGTCCAGTAGGTTGTGTTCCTAAGATCTTTCATAGTTTTTTTGAACGTTCAGGAGATTATGTTCATAAGATATTTTAGGGATGGTGTGGGCCTCCAGGAGGTTGTATTCATAATATCTTTTGGCTTGGTGTGGATGTCCAGGACGTTGTGTTCTTAAGTTATTTTAGGAATGTTGTGGGCCTCCAGAAGGTTGTGTTCATAACATCTTTCGGGGATGGTGTGGACCTGCAGGAGGTTGGGTTCATAGGATTTTTGGGGTTGGTGTCGGTGTTCATGAGGTTGTGTTCCTAAGAATTTTCAGGGTTGGCTGTGGGTGTCCAGGAGGTTGTTTTCCTAAGATCTATCGAGGTTTGTGTCAGTGTCCAGGAGGCTGTGTTCCTATGATCTTTCAGGGTTGGTGTGGGTGTCCAGTAAGTTGTTTTCCTAAGATCTTTCAGGATTGGTGTTGGTGTCTGGAAGGCTGTGTTCCTAAGATCTTTTAGGGACAGTGTGGGTGTCCAGGAGGCTGTGTTCCTAAGATCTTTCAAGGTTGGTATGGGTGTCCGGAAGGTTGTGTTCCTAAGATCTTTTAGGGACGATGTGGGTGTCTAGGAGGCTGTGTTCCTAAGATCTTTCAGGGTTGGTATGGGTGTCCGGAAGGCTGTGTTCCTAAGATCTTTTAGGGACGGTGTGGGTGTCTAGGAGGCTGTGTTCCTAAGATCTTTCACGGTTGGTATGGGTGTCCGGAAGGCTGTGTTCCTAAGATCTTTTAGGGACGGTGTGGGTGTCTAGGAGGCTGTGTTCCTAAGATCTTTCAAGGTTGGTATGGGTGTCCGGAAGGTTGTGTTCCTAAGATCTTTTAGGGACGATGTGGGTGTCTAGGAGGCAGTGTTCCTAAGATCTTTCAGGGTTGGTGTGGGTGTCCGGAAGGCTGTGTTCCTAAGATCTTTTAGGGACAGTGTGGGTGTCCAGGAGGCTGTGTTCCTAAGATCTTTCACGGTTGGTGTGGGTGTCCGGAAGGCTGTGTTCCTAAGATCTTTTAGGGACAGTGTGGGTGTCTAGGAGGCTGTGTTCCTAAGATCTTTCAGGGTTGGTATGGGTGTCCAGAAGGCTGTGTTCCTAAGATCTTTCACTAATTCCCAGGAAGATTGTTGGGAAATGTGAACCAGAACATGATATCCAAAAAGGGACATGGAAGAAATTCTGTTTGTACATTATGTACAGTCATATTAAGTATGGCCTTAAGGTTTTTGATTCATTTTATGCTACATAAAAACTGTATTTGATTATTCCTAAGGGTAGACAGTCTTGCCTTGGTTCTGACCCCTTTCCTACTCAGCCCAGCTAAAATAATACACTTCACCTTAAGATACCAGTTTAAGAATGTTGTTTTATAGGAAGATTAGTTAAGCAGACCTTCCTCAAATACACGTCTAAAAATAATAAGGAAACAAAGTCCCTGTCTCGCTGGCAGACCATATTTTACGTCAGCAATACCTGGAAACATCTGTAATGCTTTCTGAGTTGCAGACCCAGAATGAGTATAGAGAGAAGGAATTGTGACACTTATTTACATCATGCATGTCCTGGGTCTGTGATTCCAAAGCAATGTAAGGTGTTTCTTTTTGAAAAGCATAGGAAAAGGTTAAAACTCCCTTTTGTGTCTGTTGCCCATTGGGGAGATTTCCCTTCACTTCCTGTCCGGAATTAAGAGGAGATCTTTACAAGTGAGAGAAAGTCCCATCTTAGACAGTTGTCACCAAACACGGTGACCCCATTAGAAAATTTGCCCTCACCATCTGGTAACAATCGTAAGGGTGGGTGCAAGAATGGAAGGGGTGGGTGGAAGGATGGGAGGAAGGAAGGAAGGAAGGGAGGAAGGGATGGGTGGAAGGAAGGGGGTTGGGTTTAAGAAAGGATGGGAGGGGTGGGAAGAAGGAAGGGGTGGGTGGTTGGAAGGAAGAAAGGGAGGAAGAGAGGGGTCGGTGTAAGGAAGGGAGGGAGGGATGGGTGTAAGGAAGGGAGGGGTGGAAGAAAGGAAGGGAGGGGTGGTTGGAAGGAAGGGAGGGAAGGGTGGTTGGAAGGAAGGGAGGGAGGGATGGATGGAAGGGAAGGGTGGGTTGGTTGGATTAAGGAAGGGAGGGGTGGATGGATGGAAGGAAAGGTGGGTGAAAGGAAGGGAAGGGTGGGTGAAAGGAAGGGAAGGGTGGGTGTGTGGAAGGAAGGGAGGGGTGGATGGAAAGAAGGGAGGAAGGTAGATCAGACTCACCATGACTCAGATGCATCAGAGCTGTCAGCTGCTGTGTTCAGTTTCCTGCCAACACCTCCTCTGAAGCTGCATGAACTGGAGTATGGGCGGGCACAGGGGGGGGGCAGAGCAGATCCAGCCTCTCTCCCCTCTTCTTCTATTGGTGCAGAGGATGGAGGGAGGAGCTGGGCAGTGAGAAGAACACAGCGGCAGTGGGGGGAAGGGGGGGCAGAAAGAAAACTGAACCATCAAGTATAATCTGTGTAGCGGTGGGGGGGCGGTGACAAGCAGCGATCTCTTGCATGGCTTTCAATGAAGCAGCTGGAAGCCGCCTCTCTTCCTCTCTCTCCCACGGCTTCCAGCTGCTTCTCCTCCTCTCCCTCCTGTGGCTTCCAGCTGCTTCATTTAAAGCCATACAGGAGATCGCTGCTTGTCACCATCCCCACTGCCGCCCCTCCCACACACCCCTAGTCCCGGCACTGCTCACTGCCCCACCTTATTTCCACTAGCAGGCAAATGGAAATTTCAAAGGCCGCAGGAATGGTTGGCAACTCTCCTCTGGGTGGGGTTCAGACCCCCCTGTCCCCACCCCTTATCTACGCCCCTGTAACAATTTGGATCTTCCTTTACTTTATCTCTCTGTAATGATGGTTACCAGGATAAAACAAAAAGAAGAATCTCCAAAGACCTGCTGCACAGAGTTAAAAACCTGACAGGGCTCCTCTCCACCCCCTCCTCAAAAAACTCCACTCCTTTGGCCTCCAAGCCTCTGCTCTCTCCTGGTTCTCCTCCGATTTTAGCACACCTTCAGTGTCACCTACAACTTTAACCCCCTCCTCTTTCTCTTTCTGTAGGGGTCCCCAAAGGCTCTGTCCTCAGGCCCCTTCTATTAACTGTACTGACTCCCTTTATTGTGTAAAGTGCTGTACAAACTGTTGCTGCTATATAAATCCTCATAATAATTAAGAAGAAGGGGAACAAGAGGAAAGAGAAGACAAAGGAAAAAAAAGAAGACGAAAGAAGATAGAAGAAGGAAGACGTAGAAAGAAGAACTAAATATGAAGGAAGAAGAATCCATTTTACCATTTGGATCGCTCTTCTTCCTCCAACTGCTCCGGGTCTCTCAGATTGGAAGGGTTCCTTTCCCCAACTGATGTTCTGAGATCCAGCACTCTTCTTCCTCCATCTGCTCCAGGTCTCTCAGATTGGAAGGGTTCCTTTTCCCAACTGATCTTCTGAGATCCAGCACTCTTCTTCCGCCAACTGCTCCAGGTCTCTCAGATTGGAAGGGTTCCTTTCCCCAACTGATGTTCTGAGATCCAGAACTCTTCTTTCGCCAACTGCTCCAGGTCTCTCAGATTGGAAGGGTTCCTTTTCCCAACTGATCTTCTGAGATCCAGCACTCTTCTTCCGCCAACTGCTCCAGGTCTCTCAGATTGGAAGGGTTCCTTTCCCCAACTGATGTTCTGAGATCCAGAACTCTTCTTTCGCCAACTGCTCTGGGTCTCTCAGATTGGAAGGGTTCCTTTCCCCAACTGATGTTCTGAGATCCAGCACTCTTCTTTTACCAACTGCTCCAGGTCTCTCAGATTGGAAGGGTTCCTTTCCCCAACTGATGTTCTAAGATCCAGCACACTTCTTCCTCCATCTGCTCCAGGTCTCTCAGATTGGAACGGTTCCTTTCCCCAACTGATGTTCTGCGATCCAGCACTCTTCTTTCTCCAACTGCTCCAGGTATCTCAGATTGGAAGGGTTCCTTTCCCCAACTGATGTTCTGAGATCCAGCACTCTTCTTTCGCCAACTGCTCCAGGTCTCTCAGATTGGAAGGGTTCCTTTCCCCAACTGATGTTCTGCGATCCAGAACTCTTCTTTCGCCAACTGCTCCAGGTATCTCAGATTGGAAGGGTTCCTTTCCCCAACTGATGTTCTGAGATCCAGCACTCTTCTTTCGCCAACTGCTCCAGGTCTCTCAGATTGGAAGGGTTCCTTTCCCCAACTGATGTTCTGAGATCCAGCACTCTTCTTTCGCCAACTGCTCCAGGTCTCTCAGATTGGAAGGGTTCCTTTTCCCAACTGCTGTTCTGAGATCTCTCCACAGGAGCTCTATGGGATTGAGATCTGGACTCATTGCTGGTCAATTCAGTCCTCTCCAGTGCTTTGTCTGAAACCATTTCTGGGGGCTTTTTGACGTGTGCCCCTATCTTAGTTCAAATCCCCTAATAAAATAACAAAAACAAAGCTCAAGGACTGATCTCTGACTCGGGATGAAAGCTTGTGTGGAAAATGCAGGCTGCCTAGCTGTGCAGAACTATGGGGGGACCCAAATCATCAGAGACCCCTAAGGGGGTAGTGCTACATTGGCTAATGTCATCCCATCATGAGATGCCTTAGTCAGGAGAAGAAGAGTAAGAAGAAATGGTAGGGAAGGAAGAGAAGGATAGGGAAGAAAATTGTCTGCTCTCCAATGCATATATCCCACTTGTAATAGTCTGAGCACAGGACTAATACTTTAGGAGTCCTATTAAGGAGCTTCAGTACCCAGAACATTCAGGTAAGAGGGAGTATGGGTAAAAGTGAACCAGCAGGCCCATATCTTGGTAAAGCTAGAGTTCCTCCATGACAGATACGGTCAACAGCTTGGACTCAATGTTTTATGTGTGGAATTAATATTTGTTTCCAATAAACTAGAATGAGAAATTTGGCTGCATTTAGGACATGTGGGGTAAAAGAACACTTATATTGGTCTGGAAGAAGAAGAAATAAGCAGAAAGAAGGAAGAAGAAGAAATAAGCAGAAAGAAGAAGAAGCAAGCAGAAATAAGGAAGCAGAAGAAAGAAGAAGAAAAAGAAAGAAGAAGAAGTAAGAACAAAGAAGAAGAAAAAAGAAAGAAGAAGGAAGCAGAAAGAAGGAAGAAGAAATAAGCAGAAAGAAGGAAGAAGAAATAAGCAGAAAGAAGAAGAAGGAAGCAGAAGAAAGGAGAAGAAGAAAAAGAAAGAAGAAGTAGCAAGAACAAAGAAGAAGATAAAGAAGAAAGAAGAAAAAGAAGAAAAAAAGAAAGAAGGAAAAAGAAGGAAGCAGAAAGAAGGAAGAAGAAGGAAAATGAAGGAAGAAAGAAGAAGAAGAAAAAAGATGAAGAAAAAAGAATAAACAAACAAGACATAGAAGGAAGCAGAAAAAAGGAAGAAAGAAGGGAGAAGGAGAAGGTGAAGAAGAAGAAGAAGAAGAAGAAGAAGAAAGGAAAATGAAGGCAGAACATGAAATATGAAGAAAAACGAAGGAAATACGAAGAAAAAAGATGAAGAAAAAGAATAAACAAACAAGACATAGAAGGAAGAAGAGGAAAAAGAAAGAAGAAGAAAGAACAAAGAAGAAGAAAAAAAGAAGGAATAAGAAGAAATAAGAAGAAAGATGAAGAAGAAAGCAGAAGAAAAGAATAAGGAAGCAGAAGAAAAAGATGAAGAAAAAGAATAAACAAACAAGACATAGAAGGAAGAAGAAGAAAAAGAAAGAAAGAAGAAGGAAGAACAAAGAAGAGGAAAAAAAAGAAAGAAGAAGGAAGAAGAAGAAATAAGAAGAAAGATGAAGAAGAAAAAAAATAAGCAGAAAGAAGAATAAGGAAAAAGAAGGAAGAAGAAAGAATAAAGAAGAAGAAGGAGAAAAAAGATGAAGAATGTGCTGTTCTCCTCATATTTGTTATTTAACTGTGCATTGTATTACCAATTCTTATTTCACCATGTTGTTTCTATGTCTTGATCTGTTGCTGCCATCTGCTGGCCAGAATTTGCATGCTGCATGCCTTTGTTATAGCTAGTAAGTGTTTTCTCTGCTGGGTGTGGTTTTAGGCAAGCCTTGGTTCTGGTCACTTCCTGCAGCCATTTTATCTGCTGTATAGCTGTGTGACAGGACATTCAATACCCTGGGCTTGTGAAGGCATCAGTTTTTGACCAGCAGTTAGCCTCAGGAAAGATTATAACAGGACAGCATGAATACCTCTACTACCTTACAGTATTGTATCACTGTTTGTCGCTGTATTTTGGACCAAATAAACCCACGCTGATTTCATTCCTGTGTATACGTTTAGATCCGTCTAACCTGAACATCTGCCGGTCCGGTCTGCTCCACTGCTTGGATACGAAGGTAGGAAGTTACACAGCCATTATCAGTTATACCTTCATTCGCCTTCATGTGGGGACAGAACAGTCAAAAACTGCCTTAAAGTCCATACCCCGCTACAGATTCCCTCAGAGTCCAGTACCACACTCAGGAATCTCCCTAGCAACAGGCCCACTTGCAGCAAATCTGCCCAGTTACAGTGCATGTTCCACAAGCCTATGCGGAAGCACTGCACATACGCAGTATCTATAGTCTCGCCTGGAAGTCCTCCACAACTCGCCAAGCCATTCCTAAAGTCCTATATTAACTTTTCCTCGCATAACAGAAGTACTGTTTATGCACGTTCCTTACACTGCCGTGGCCGCCGCAAAACCCCGCAATTCATTCTAAATATCTTAGAAATTTTGTCAAGGTGTCCTATCGGAGCTGTGCTGCGATTTTAAGCGCCCAATTCAAAACTTCATTTTCTTAAAGGGACAGCGCACCTTAAGTCAAAATGGCCGAAAAGGACTTTGCACAGTTCCCCAGTGATGAACTAAAGCAAATACAACCTGATACTGATCGTTATGAAGGGCAGGGAACAGAATCCACACTTCCAGCAGAACAAGTCATACGACCAAGACGCTCTCTCAAACCGACAGTAAAAGTCATTGAAAATTATCACACCACAAAAGATGAGCTATGTGATAACCTGGAGGAGCAATGGGAACGAGTTTCCTCCCTCATGTCCGGACTTAAATCCTCCTCAGGTGATGCCACAAGCTTACAAGTTGCCATCGGGCGGCTGGACACAGCTCAAGAAAGATACAATAGACTGTCCACAAGGTATATAACCTTTCTAAAAGACTCTAATATCGATGAAGCCCTATCAGAACTAAGCAAGGCAGAATCAATAGCCAGACAAAGAGACGTCATGGTGCTGGATGTTAAAGGTAAAGCGGAACTCCGTATCTCGCATTTGCAAGAAACTAAATCACACAGATCAAATTCATCTAAACATTCCTCTCGGTCATACAGATCATCGTGCTCAAGAAGCTCAGCCTTGAGCGACAGATTACTAGAGGCCCGCATAAACGCAGAGCAATCCAAAGCGAGACGCTCCTTCACTGAAAAAGAAGCTCTTGCAAGGGCAGAGGCCAAGAGGGCAGAAGCAGAGGCAGAGGCCAAGAGGGCAGAGGCAGAAGCAGAGGCCAAGAGGGCAGAAGCAGAGGCTCGAATAAAGATTTTCGAATCAGAGATGCAGGAGGAAATTGCATTAGCTAAAGTAAGACTACTTGAGCAAGCATTGAGCCAAGGTCTTGATCCAGTCTGCTCGCTACCACAGGAGATAGATGATCCAGTTGATCGCACCAGTGACTATGTACTGAATCAGTTATCTGCGCCACCCCCAGTTTGCAGTACCGTCCAAGCCGAGAACACTGAAACCTCCAAGTCAGCTCTACCTGCGGTACCAGTGCCACCCACAGCACCCGAGCAACCTAATAACCGTTACCCGGAAGTGCCCTCTCAAGGACGGTTGTTACAGAAAGATCGCTATCAGGCGTTTTCTGGCCTACCTCCACAGCTCAAGCAGCAGTCATCACAATATACAGAGGCTAAACGAAAGCTTAACCCTGCAGCTACATCATTCTACCCAGGAGGCATTTCACCCCTTCACGCCAGGCAGCCAATACGCCCCAGGGGCATCACAAGTCGTCATGGCAACAAGCAGTGAGAAATCAGATATGTCTGAGTTTGCCAGGTTTATGGTGAGCAGAGAGCTAATCAACACCAGTCTCTCAAAATTTGATGACCGTGCAGAGAGCTACAGAGCTTGGAAGGCAACCTTCAAGGCCGCCATCGCTAACCTCAACCTAACCGCAGAGCAGGAGTTTGACCTCTTGATCAAATGGCTGGGCCCAGGCTCCACAAATCGTGTCAAGAGCCTCAGAACTGTTTATGTGGGACAAGCAGAAGCAGGTCTTGCTGTCGCGTGGCAGAGACTCGAACGTACCTTCGGCAGTGCAGAAGCAATAGAGAAGGCCCTATTCAAGAGACTGCAGAACGTTCCAAGGATCAATCTCAAGGATGTCCAGAAGCTTCAGGATTTAAGTGATCTGCTCATGGAACTGGAGCTTGCCAAGGGTGACCCTCGTCTGTCTGGGCTTTGTTACCTGGATACAGCTCATGGAGTGAACCCAATTGTCGTGAAGCTACCATACAGTCTGCAAGAAAAGTGGGCGGCATCAGTCTCAAGGTACAAAAGAGAGCATGACATCACCTTTCCCCCATTTATTCACTTCTGTAGGTTTATCGATGAACAGTCCCAGATGAGGAACGACCCCAGCCTCGACTTCCTGGAGTTCAACACTACAGCTTCAGCAACATCATCATCAAGGTATGAAAGCATCACGCATAAACACAGAGACTTCAAGAGCAGCGTGAGTGTTAGAAAGACTAACCTACCATCTCCTGCAGTACCCACGGGTAAACAGTACACTACCTCATCAGGAGATAAGACTTTCAATCGTGAATGTCCCATTCATAAAAAACCACACTCTCTGAACAAATGTAGAGGGTTTAGATCCAAAACCATACAGGAGCGCAAGAAAATCCTCACCGAGCTTGGGGTATGTTTCAGATGCTGCGCTTCATTGGAGCACATGGCTAAGGACTGTAAATCTGTCATCAAGTGTGAGGAGTGTCATAGTGAAAGACATGCCTTAGCTATGCACCCAATCCCACTCTCCGGAGATTCACCCACTGCCGTCACAACCATTCCTGCTCCAAGTCATGGCGGGGAGCCCCAGAATTACGCTAACGCAGCCACCGCTGTTTCCTGCTCATGCTTGGATGTATGTGGGGAGGGCCAGTGTGAGAAATGTTGTGCCCGAATATGCCTAATCAAGGTCTACCCAGAGGGACTACCAGAAAAGGCAGTAAAAATGTATGCCATCATTGACGACCAAAGCAACCGGTCCCTAGCAGGTCCTAAATTCTTTGAAGCCTTTGGAATAAAGGGACCATCTGAACCCTATACCTTAAACACCTGCTCGGGCCGCATAGAGACTAGCGGCAGAAGGGCACAAGGATTCATCGCTTCTCCTGTCAGTGGGGATACGGAAATACCCTTACCGACGCTGATCGAATGTGATCAAATACCCAACCATAGGGATGAGATTCCTACCCCAGAAGCTGCATTTCACCAACCTCACCTAAGGCACCTAGCCAACGTTATCCCACCTATGGACATCAACGCCGAGATTCTACTCCTGCTCGGCAGAGACAATCTAAGGGTACACAAAGTGCGTCAACAGTGTAATGGTCCTGACTATGCACCATACGCCCAGAGACTGGACTTGGGATGGGTAATCATAGGAAATGTATGCTTAAATCAACCAGAAATCGACTCCTTCAAAACGTACGTGCGTGCAAATGGACGCACAACTTGCATTAAGCCGTGTCCTCATCACTATGAGGTGAGAGAGAAGTCTCCAAGCCTCGTACATCTACCTGACGTCATTAATCCCCTCTTTGCCGACAACTTGGGGAGATCAGTCTTTCATACAACCAAGGACGACGATAAAGTAGCCTTGTCAGTAGAGGACAGAGAATTTGTCAAGATAATGGACAGTGAGTTCTTTAAAGACGAAACCAATCACTGGGTTTCTCCATTACCCTTCCGAGCTACCAGGGTAAGACTCCCGAACAACCGGGAACAAGCTCTGTCTAGATTTAACTCTCTTCAGCGTACCATGAACAGCAAGCCTGAAATGAGAGAACACATCGTCGCCTTTATGGATAAAATATTCCGTAACAACCATGCAGAACCAGCTCCATCCTTAAGGAAGAACGACGAGTGCTGGTACTTGCCTTCATTCGGAGTATATCATCCACGAAAACCTAATCAAATTAGGGTTGTCTTTGATTCAAGCGCCAAACATCAAGGTGTATCTCTTAACGATATTCTTCTCACAGGTCCTAATCTGACTAATAACCTAGTCGGAGTGCTGATGAGATTCAGGAAAGAGCTTGTCGCCATCACTGCTGACATTGAACATATGTTCCATTGTTTTGTAGTCCGAGAGGACCACCGGAATTTCCTCAGGTTTCTGTGGTACAAGGACAATGACACCAACGCAGAGATGATGGAGTATCGTATGAGGGTACATGTGTTTGGAAACAGCCCTTCACCAGCCGTAGCGACTTACGGGCTTCGGAGAACTGCAATAGAGGGGGAATCTGAGTATGGTACAGATGCCAAAGACTTTGTGGAAAAAGACTTCTACGTGGATGACGGGCTCAAATCGCTACCAACTGAAGAAGCGGCTATCGATCTGCTCAAAAGGACTCAAAATATGTTGTACCAAGCTAACCTTAGACTACACAAAATTGCTTCAAACAGCCTAACCGTAATGAGAGCCTTCGAGCAAGGTGATCATGCACCTGGATTCAAAGACATTAACCTGGGACTGGACAGTCCACCTGTGCAGAGGAGCTTGGGCCTCAGATGGGATCTCTCGGCTGACTCCTTCGGTTTTCAAATAAGTTGTGCAGACAAGCCATTCACAAAACGTGGTGTCCTATCAGTGGTAAACAGCCTATTTGATCCGCTGGGATTTGTAGCACCCATCGCCATACAAGGAAAATCCCTACTGAGACAGCTTTCTGAAACCATCAAGGATTGGGATACCCCACTTCCCTCTGATAAAGAGCAAAAATGGGAAGCCTGGAAGCAATCTTTGTGTGCTTTGGATGACATCCACATCCCAAGATGCTATATTAAAACCTCACTTACTTCTAGCGTAAAGAAGGAACTCCACGTGTTCTCGGACGCCTCCACAGAGGCCATAGCAGCGGTCGCCTATCTGAAGGTCACAGAACCCAACAAGCAAAATCACGTTGGATTCGTCTTTGGTAAGGCTAAGTTAGCCCCCAAGCCTGATCATACTATTCCCAGACTTGAACTCTGTGGGACTGTATTAGCAGGGGAGATTGCAGACTTCATACAAGAAGAACTAGGTGTCAACATAGATGAAGTTCAGTATTACACGGACAGTAAGGTCGTATTAGGTTACATCTACAATCAGACGAGACGATTTTATGTTTACGTCAGTAACCGCATAGAGAGAATCAGGAGGTCCTCCAAACCTGAACAATGGTACTATGTACCATCCGAACTTAATCCAGCAGATCATGCCACTAGACCTATGTCTGTAGGTTCCTTTACTAACTCTACTTGGCTTACAGGTCCGGAGTTTCTGCTAAAACAGGCGGACGATTGTGTACAGGAAGTTTTCAGCATCCAGGATCCGGATAATGATCCAGAAATCCGCGCTGAAGTCAGTGTATTGGTCACTGGAACAAAGCAAATCTCCAGCCTCGGTAGCCAGCGCTTTGAACGTTTCTCCAGTTGGATGAGACTCGTCAGGACTATCGCAAGGTTAGTGCACATTGCGAAATGTTATCACAATACTCACAAAGATAAGGATTGTCATGGTTGGCACGTCTGCCATAAACCCTTCTCTGCGGAGAACATCTCTCATAGTGAGTCCCTCATAATACGTCACGTCCAACAAGAGGAATTCAATGTAGAATGGAAGTGCTTATACAACAAACAGCAGGTTCCAATAAAAAGCCCTCTTGCCAACTTAAATCCAGTTATTGACAGTTTTGGCTTGCTCAGAGTTGGTGGTCGTTTGAATCAAGCCCACCTAAGAGTTGCAGAACAAAATCCTCTTATCATTCCCAGCAAACACCATATCACCGTCTTGCTGATCCGACACTACCACAAAAAGACTGAACACCAGGGCAGGCAAATCACTGAGGGCAAGTTACGGTCTGCTGGCCTTTGGATTATAGGTATGAAAAGACGTGTGGCCCAAGTACTGCATGACTGTGTTCACTGTCGCAAAGCTAGAGGAAAACAACTACACCAACAAATGGCTGATTTGCCTGCGGACAGACTATGTACAGAGCCGCCTTTCACCTACGTTGGCCTAGACGTCTTCGGGCCATGGATGGTGTCCGCACGCAGGACCCGTGGCGGTCACGCAAACAGTAAGCGTTGGGCTGTACTATTTACTTGCATGAGTGTGCGAGCCGTTCACTTAGAGGTCATAGAATCCATGGACACATCCAGCCTTATTAATGCCTTAAGACGGTTCTTTGCAATCAGAGGACCAGTGAAACAGTTGAGGTCTGACCGTGGAAGCAACTTCATTGGAGCCTGTAGAGAACTGAACATAGACACCAAATCCATTCAAGATCACTTGGCGGAAAAGGGTTGCACCTGGATTTTCAATCCTCCTCATAGTTCCCACATGGGGGGCTCCTGGGAGAGAATGATCGGCATCTCACGCAACATCTTGAATTCTATGTTGATGGATGTAAACTCTTCAAGACTCACACATGAGACTCTAGTCACCCTTCTCGCTGAAGTTTCAGCTATCATCAATTCTAGACCCCTCGTGCCAGTATCTATGGATCCTGAAACACCAGCCGTACTGACTCCAGCTATCCTACTTACCCAAAAAACTGAGATTACGCTATTACCTAGTGGAGAATTTACTCATGCGAATATCTACCAAAAACACTGGAAACGTGTACAATACCTAGCTGATTACTTCTGGAACAGGTGGCGAAAGGAGTATCTCAATATTCTTCAAGGAAGAAGAAAGTGGCAACACCACAAACCAAACCTAAAAGAAGGTGACCTCGTGTTAATGAAGGAGCAACATACCGTACGGATTGACTGGCCTATGGGACTAATTACAAAGGTTCTTCCTAGCAAGGATGGCAAGGTTCGTAAAGTGGAGTTGAAGATCTTCAGAAAGGGTGAGCTTAAAATATTCGCAAGGCCAATTAATGAACTCATTTTGATACTACCCATTGAGAACATTCCTGCTGGGTGAACTCTACTGAACTTGAACTTTGTGGTTCTTCTCTATTCCAACTCGGAATCTACTATATTGTTATGTTTATTGCATTCTAACATGTTCTTTGTTACAGGTTGTTTTATATTTTATGGACATTCGTCATAGTGAAATCCCTTATGGAATTTCAGACGGGGAGTGTGCTGTTCTCCTCATATTTGTTATTTAACTGTGCATTGTATTACCAATTCTTATTTCACCATGTTGTTTCTATGTCTTGATCTGTTGCTGCCATCTGCTGGCCAGAATTTGCATGCTGCATGCCTTTGTTATAGCTAGTAAGTGTTTTCTCTGCTGGGCGTGGTTTTAGGCAAGCCTTGGTTCTGGTCACTTCCTGCAGCCATTTTATCTGCTGTATAGCTGTGTGACAGGACATTCAATACCCTGGGCTTGTGAAGGCATCAGTTTTTGACCAGCAGTTAGCCTCAGGAAAGATTATAACAGGACAGCATGAATACCTCTACTACCTTACAGTATTGTATCACTGTTTGTCGCTGTATTTTGGACCAAATAAACCCACGCTGATTTCATTCCTGTGTATACGTTTAGATCCGTCTAACCTGAACATCTGCCGGTCCGGTCTGCTCCACTGCTTGGATACGAAGGTAGGAAGTTACACAGCCATTATCAGTTATACCTTCATTCGCCTTCATGTGGGGACAGAACAAAGAAAAAGAACTAGAAAAGCTACAATTTGTGGGGAAATTGTGTGAAGTGTTCTTGCCTCCACCAGTGGTCTACAACTGGAGTGGGCGGAGTAACTGGGTGGAGTGGCTTGTCACTCAGCTGCCTGCTCACACACCTGGGTTCCTATGGCAACTCACTATACAGCAAGGGCAGAGTAGAGCGGTTAAAAACAAACTGCTCCAACTTGCTCACTTCACTGGCGGTTGCCAGGTTCAAACAGTTTTATTTTAAAATTATAAATCCTAAACCGAAGAGCTTTATATTGTGAGAATCACAAGACCCAGACCTACATTTTGATGCATAGTATGTCTCTGAAATATTAAAAATGAAGGCACAGTCGCAGTTTAGAAATTGCCCTTCAAATTTGAGGTGGCTAGAGTGGAGTTTCAATGAATGTCAATGGGCAGCGTGAGTTGCAAACAAATAGTCATATTGTGAAAACTATCAGGACTATGGCTTAGCCGTGGACATTTTTAGTGGCAGCCGGGATAGCTGAACGTTTTGATATAAGATATGTGTAGGTGGGCTTGAAAATGAGGGAGTGATGGCAGTTTAGAAATCATGTCCTGATTTTTCAGCTCCCACTCTAGTTTTGAACATTCCGCCATTCATTCCTATGGGACCAATTTCACCACAAAAACGCCGATATTTTGTGAACTATTTTGCAAAACGTTCCACAAAGTAATAGCACACCAATCGGGAACAATCCGCACGTTTCCGTATATTACTGTCTATGTAGTGTAAAAACTGGGAGGAGTTAGGGGGGTAAATTTGGCTATAATAATAAGAATATATATGTGAGATAACAGGAAGTGGTCGCCATGCAAGAACACTTAACAAACAAGACATAGAAGGAAGAAGAAGGAAGAAGAAGCAGGAGAAGAAGAAGTAGAAGAAGAAGGAAGAAGAAGAAGAAGAAGAAGGAAGAAGAAGAAGAAGAAGAAGAGGAAGAAGAAGAAGAAGAAGAAGGAGAAGGAGAAGAAGAAGAGGAAAGCAGAAGAAGAAGTAGAAGAGGAAGAAGAAGAAGAAGAAGAAGAGGAAAGCAGAAGAAGAAGAAGAAGAAGAAGAAGAAAGCAGAAGCAGAAGTAGAAGAAGAAAGCAGAAGAAGCAGAAGAGGAAAGCAGAAGAAGAAAAAGAAGAAGAAAGCAGAAGAAGAAGAAGAGGAAAAGGAAAGCAGAAGCAGAAGAAGAGGAAAAGGAAAGCAGAAGCAGAAGAAGAAGAAGAAGAAGAGGAAGAAAGCTGAAGAAGAGGAAGAAGAAAACAGAAGAAGAAGAAAGCAGATAAAGAAGAAGAGGAAGAAGAAGAAGAAGCAGAAAGAAGAAGAAAAAGAAGAAAGCAGAAGAAGAAGAAGAAAGAAGAAGAAAAAGAAGAAAGCAGAAGAAAGAAGAAGAAAGAAGAAGAAAGCAGAAGAAGAGGAAGAAAGCAGAAGAAGAGGAAGAAGAAGATGAAGAAGAAGAAGCAAAAAGAAGAAGAAGGAAGAACAAAAAGAAGAAAGCAGAAGAAGAAGAAGAAGAAGAATAAGAAAGAAGACAAAAAAGAAGAGAGCAGAAGAAGAAGAAAGTAGAAGAAGAAGAAGAAAGCAGAAGAAGAGAAAGAAAGCAGAAGAAGAGGAAGAAGAAAGAAGAAGAAGAAGAAAGCAGAAGAAAAAGAAGAAGGAGAAGAAAGAAGAAGAAGAAAGAAAAAGAAGGAAGAAGAAAGAGGAAAGGAAGAAGATGAAATAAGAAGAAAAAAGATGAAGAAAAAGAATAAACAAACAAGACATAGAAGGACGAAAAGGAAAAAAGAAACAGACGAATGCTTGTTGTAATTAGAGAATATTTGCTTCTCCCGGAGTTTCCATCTCGTTGTACATCAGCCTCCCCGTACTGACCCCGGGGTGACACCATTAGTTTCAGTGAATGTCCCATGACACCCCGAGAGTGGTGAGTAATCCCCAATGATGGGGGGGGGTGATGGAGACATATTCAGCTCTATATGACACACACGGCTACGGTTCCTCAGGGGTTAATGATTGCACAATGGATTATATGAGCCAATATTTGCTGAATCTCTGCCCCGCCCCCGTCTGGTAACTAAACCGAGACCTTTATCTGCGGGGAGCCGGCTTACTCTGCATTTATCGACCAGGAGAGACTATCGGCCGCGGCGTGCCACACCGGACAGAACACAATGGCCAACTGGGCTGCCTATCTCCTCATCTTCTGTCTCTTGGCGGCATCTCAGGCGGCGCCGATTCCCCAGGACCCCCAAGATTTGGGAACAAGCTCTGTACCCAGCAAAGTAAGTTCCCGCCAGGCCGATCCATTCAGTGTCGGAGGGGGCACACTAAAATATATAGAGAAGGACTAGAACCCGTCAGGTTTATATTGCTGTCTGTGTCTCCACTGGGGATGAAGGTGGCAGGAAATCACAAATTCTCTAGGTGTCACCAGAACCAGAAATCTTCCAATGGGGACACCTCTTCAGGTGACAGTTGGGGAGGAGCTTCAGTTCCTGAATTTCTGGCGCAGAAGTCGATGTACAGAAGGTCTCTAGTCTGTGAACAAGGTAGTATTGGATTGTAGAATTGTAAATTTGACCCTGCCAGAGCCTTTTTTTTTGCATTTTTTTGCACACAGAAGACCTGGAGACCCTGGAGAATAAAATAGTGGCAGTTCCATTTTTTTTTTTTGTTTCGCACGGTGTTAGCACAAAAGTTTAGGAAATGCAAAATTTCAGCAAAAATAGTCAAAAGTTAACTTTAGAGCACATAAACAGAATGTATTACTCAATTTTGTGATCACATATAAAAGATGCCCACATGGAAGAAAAATATATTTTAAAAATATTCTTCTCAAATACTATAATTTTGGCCATATTCAATATATTTCAAAATATATTTAAATATATATATATATATATATAATTATTATTATTATACAGGATTTATGGCGCCAACAGTTTGCTCAGCACTTTACAATATAATAGGAGACAATACAGTTCAATACAAGAGGGATAGGAGGGCCCTGACCCTGGGAGCTTACAATCTAGGATATATATATATTGTATGTTGAAATGCGTTTTTATTAAAAAATATATGAACAATATTTTAAAAAATACATTTCAAATACACTGTATGTCTTTAAAAATACAAATCTACATTTTTGGAATGCGTTTACAAATATATGTAAAAATATATGTTAAAATGACTTTTTTATATGTCAAAAAAAAATCTGAAGAATATATTTAAAAAAAATATATTTTTAAAAATAGTTTTCATCTATTTTGAAATATATTAAAAATCGCATTTCAACATTCAGTACATATATGTGTGTGTATTGAAATATATTTTGAATTATAAAATATGAAAGCGGCCAGCTACCCCCACATAGAAGAAAAATATATTTGAAATACTACAATTTTGGCCGTATTCAATATATTTAAAAAAAAAATATATATATATATATATATATATATATATATATATATATATATACTGTATGTTGAAATGCATTTTTTATAACATACAAAAAATATCAAAAATATTTTTAAAAATATATATTTTTTAAAATATATTCTTCAGATTTTTTTTAACATTTAAAAAAGTCATTTTGACATATATTTTTATATATATCTGTAAATGCATTCCAAAAATGTAGATTTGTATTTTTAAAGACATGCAGTATATTTGAAATGTATTTTTAAAAATATTATTCATATATTTTTTAATAAAAACGCATTTCAACAGCGTCCGGACTGGAAGGGGGTGAAAGTGTCCAGACAGGAAGGGGGGGAAAGTGTCCGGACTGGAAGGGAGTGAAAGTGTCCGGACTGGAAGGGAGTGAAAGCGTCCGGACTGGAAGGGGGTGAAAGTGTCCGGACTGGAAGGGGGGGAAAGTGTCCGGACTGGAAGGGGGGGGGGGAAGTGTCCGGACTGGAAGGGGAGGAAAGTTTCCGGACTGGAAGGGAGTGAAAGTGTCCGGACTGGAAGGGGGTGAAAGTGTCCAGACTGGAAGGGGGGAAAGTGTCCGGACTGGAAGGTGGGAAAGTGTCCGGACTAGAAGGGGGGTGAAAGTGTCCAGACTGGAAGGGGGGGAAAGTGTCCGGACTGGAAGGGGGGAAAGTGTCCGGACTAGAAGGGGGGTGAAAGTGTCCAGACTGGAAGGGGGGGAAAGTGTCCGGACTGGAAGGGGGGGGAAGTGTCCGGACTGGAAGGGGGGGAAAGTGTCCGGACTGGAAGGGGGGGAAGTGTCCGGACTGGAAGGGGGGGAAAGTGTCCGGACTGGAAGGGGGTGAAAGCGTCCGGACTGGAAGGGGGTGAAAGCGTCCGGACTGGCAGGGGGGAAAGTGTCCGGACTGGAAGTGGGGTGAAAGTGTCCGGACTGGAAGGGGGGGAAAGTGTCCGGACAGGAAGGGGGGAAAGTGTCCGGACTGGAAGTGGGGTGAAAGTGTCTGGACTTGAAGGGGGGTGAAAGTGTCCGGACTGGAAGGGAGTGAAAGTGTCCGGACTGGAAGGGGGTGAATGTGTCCGGACTGGAAGGGGGGTGAAAGTGTCCGGGCTGGAAGGGGGGTGAAAGTGTCCGGGCTGGAAGGGGGGTGAAAGTGTCTGGACTGGAAGGGGGGAAAGTGTCCGGACTGGAAGGGGGGTGAAAGTGTCCGGACTGGAAGGGGGTGAAAGTGTCCGGACTGGAAAGGGGTGAAAGTGTCCGGACTGGAAGTGGGGTGAAAGTGTCTGGACTGGAAGGGGGGGAAAGCGTCCGGACTGGAAGGGGGGGAAAGCGTAAGGACTGGAAGGGGGTGAAAGTGTCCGGACTGGAAGGGGGGAAAGTGTCCGGACTGGCAGGGGGGAAAGTGTCCGGACTGGAAGGGGGGAAAGTGTCCGGACTAGAAGGGGGGTGAAAGTGTCCGGACTGGAAGGGGGGGAAAGCGTCCGGACTGGAAGGGGGGGAAAGTGTCCGGACTGGAAGGGGGGGGGAAGTGTCCGGACTGGAAGGGGAGGAAAGTGTCCGGACTGGAAGGGAGTGAAAGTGTCCGGACTGGAAGGGGGTGAAATTGTCCGGACTGGAAGGGGGGAAAGTGTCCGGACTGGAAGGGGGGAAAGTGTCTGGACTGGAAGGGGGGGAAAGTGTCTGGACTGGAAGGGGGTGAAAGTGTCCGGACTGGAAGGGGGGGAAAGTGTCCGGACTGGAAGGGGGTGAAAGCGTCCTGACTGGAAGGGGGTGAAAGTGTCCGGACTGGCAGGGGGGAAAGTGTCCGGACTGGAAGGGGGGTGAAAGTGTCCGGACTGGAAGGGGGTGAAAGTGTCCGGACTGGAAGGGGGGGAAAGTGTCCGGACAGGAAGGGGGTGAAAGTGTCCGGACTTGTAGTAGTGAAAGTGTCCGGACTGGAAGGGGGGTGAAAGTGTCCGGACTGGAAGGGAGTGAAAGCGTCCGGTCTGGAAGGGGGTGAAAGTGTCCGGACTGGAAGGGGGGGAAAGTGTCCGGACTGGAAGGGGGGAAAGTGTCCGGACTGGAAGGTGGGAAAGTGTCCGGACTAGAAGGGGGGGAAAGTGTCCGGACTGGAAGGGGGGAAAGTGTCCGGACTAGAAGGGGGGTGAAAGTGTCCAGACTGGAAGGGGGGGAAAGTGTCCGGACTGGAAGGGGGGAAAGTGTCCGGACTAGAAGGGGGGTGAAAGTGTCCAGACTGGAAGGGGGGGAAAGTGTCCGGACTGGAAGGGGGGAAAGTGTCCGGACTGGAAGGGGGGGAAAGTGTCCGGACTGGAAGGGGGGGAAAGTGTCCGGACTGGAAGGGGGTGAAAGCGTCCGGACTGGAAGGGGGTGAAAGCGTCCGGACTGGAAGTGGGGTGAAAGCGTCCGGACTGGAAGGGGGGGAAAGTGTCCGGACAGGAAGGGGGTGAAAGTGTCCGGACTAGCAGGGGGGAAAGTGTCCGGACTGGAAGTGGGGTGAAAGTGTCTGGACTGGAAGGGGGGGAAAGCGTCCGGACTGGAAGGGGGGGAAAGCGTCCGGACTGGAAGGGGGTGAAAGTGTCCGGACTGGAAGGGGTGAAAGTGTCCGGAATGGCAGGGGGGAAAGTGTCCGGAATGGCAGGGGGGAAAGTGTCCGGACTGGAAGGGGGGAAAGTGTCCGGACTGGAAGGGGGGAAAGTGTCCGGACTAGAAGGGGGGTGAAAGTGTCCGGACTGGAAGGGGGGAAAGCGTCCGGACTGGAAGGGGGGGAAAGCGTCCGGACTGGAAGGGGGTGAAAGTGTCCGGACTGGAAGGGGTGAAAGTGTCCGGAATGGCAGGGGGGAAAGTGTCCGGACTGGAAGGGGGGAAAGTGTCCGGACTGGAAGGGGGGAAAGTGTCCGGACTAGAAGGGGGGTGAAAGTGTCCGGACTGGAAGGGGGGAAAGCGTCCGGACTGGAAGGGGGGTGAAAGTGTCCGGACTGGAAGTGGTTAAAGTCCAACTGTGGTCAAAGAAACCACTTTAGAACTGCTGCTCCTCTCAGATGAAGGAACTTGGGTAGTCCTGTAAATGCCAACAATGAGAATGAAAGAGTGAGAGAGGGCGCCACCTTCTAAGTGTAGTTTATTAAAAACGATTTAATAGCAAAAATATAATGCACTCACTTTGTGACAATGGATACTGGAGTATAACAAGGATGTGGTCCAATCTGTCTACCCTGGCATGGATCATCTGCTGGGGAAGGGGTAACCAATGACCTTGTCACTGGGCGTCATGCAGGGCCGGACTGACCATTCAAGCCCTCGGGCACTGCCCGAAGGCACGGGGTCAGTAGGGTCCTAATGAAATGCCCCTTGTACCTTTTATAGGCTTTTTTTGAGTGTCGGCAAGGAGACAGGGGCCCCACGATCCCCTATTGCCCGGGGGAACCATGAGTTGTCAGTCCGCCCCTGGCCTCATGTACACATGAAATCCTCTAGACGTTTAGCTCTCCTGGCAGCAGAAACACGCTAAGCTCGCCAAAAACATGAGTAAACGCGGTACCGCGTTTAGCGATTGGACGTTCATTCATTTGATTGGCCAGAGTATTTTCCGTTGAGATGAATAAGTGCCCATTGGTTTTCATTGAGTTGAGTTCAGAGGCTTTGCCAAAAAAAACCTCCAAAAGCTCCTAAGCTCACGTTTGCGGTGTACACGAGGCCTCAAATATTTTCCAAAATGAAATTCCATCCTAAGTAATACTTTGACTTCCCTTTAGGTGACCACAGCCTTACGTCCCCATCTGAAGGATCTGAAAGCAGGTGGTAAGAAGGAGCCACAACATCAGCACAATATGGATGGGTCAAGCCAAGCTTCTTGCATTCCCTGCATACTCACCTTGCTTCCTGGTCGATGATGAAGATTCCACATCCCACCACATTCCAGAAGGTGATGCTGATCCCCCCTCTTCTCTGTCCTCCTGTTCTTGATTCACTTCACCCCACACCAGGTACACAGACCCGAGAACACAACAAAGACTTCTCCCCAATGGAACCCATAGGAGGTACAAGAAACCATTGGTGGTGGACCTCTGTAGCATCATCCAACCTATGGAGATCGGTGTAGGGTGGGCCGAGCCGTTTATAGACTGGAGTAACAAAAATAAAGAAAACATGTACTGTATGCAAAGCTGTTTTCTCTGTTGACTCTCCATTTATTTTCACGTCAGTTTTAAAATGTGCTCAAAAGTCTCCTTCTCCTGGCAGAAATGGTGAAATTTCAGCATTGATATTGAAAATCTGACCGATCATGCCGGAAAACTGTCTTTATTGAAGGATAGTGATGATAGGACGCCATTTATTATGACGTAGTTGTTCGGCTCCTTTTTAAATCCTAATGATACCAGAAATCCCCCAAATGGCCCGGATCAGAAGTCTCCGCCCCTGGATCAGAAGTCTCCTCCTCCTGAAAGGTTTGGCCTTGGTAGGGACCCACAAGGGGACACACACAGGGTACAATGGCAATTAAAGGTTCATTTCCCACATCTCTGGCTTTTTACATTGCAATTAGTGTCTGTGTATACATAGTCCAAGGCTCAAAATTTCCACTCGCCTGCTCGCATTTGGTGAGTGGAAATAACGTGGGGGGCGAGTGTTGTCGCTCAGGTATACTCTTTATTCCTACTAAGGGGGATATTTGCAGACTGTCCCCTCCACAGCGCACCAATCAGAAGTGGCCAGATTCTCCTCCAGCCCCCTCCCCGAATGCCTGGCAGAACGGAGTTGGGCAGAGCTCAGGGTACACATGAGGTACTCCGGGCTGTCAGTCTCTGACCATCTCATGTATCATGTCTGCTGTCTCTGTCCATCTCCAGTTTCATATCTATATTCTCTGACCATCTCCTGCAGTATGTCTGCAGTCTCTGACCGTCTCCTGTAGTGTGTCTGCAGTCTCTGACCATCGCCTGTAGTGTGTCTGCAGTCTCTGACCGTCTCCTATTTTATGTCTGCAGTCTCTGACCATCTCCTGTAGTATGTCTGCAGTCTCTGACCATCTCCTGTACTGTGTCCGCAGTCTCAGACCATCTCCTGTAGTATGTCTGCAATCTCTGACCATCTCCTGTACCATGTCTGCAGTCTCTGACCATCTCCTGTACCATGTCTGCAGTCTCTGACCATCTCCTGTACTATGTCTGCAGTCTCTGACCATCTCCTGTACTATGTCTGCAGTCTCTGACCATCTCTTGTACTGTGTCCGCAGTCTCAGACCATCTTCTGTAGTATGTCTGCAATCTCTGACCATCTCCTGTACTATGTCTGCAACCTCTGACCATCTCCTGTACTGTGTCCGCAGTCTCTGGTCATCTCCTGTACCATGTCTACAATGTCTGACCGTCTCCTGTACTATGTCTGCAGTCTCTGACCGTCTCCTGTACTATGTCTGCAGTCTCTGACCATCTTGTGTAATATGTCTGCAGTCTCTGACCGTCTCCTGTACTGTGTCCGCAGTCTCAGACCATCTTCTGTAGTATGTCTGCAATCTCTGACCATCTCCTGTACTATGTCTGCAATCTCTGACCATCTCCTGTACTATGTCTGCAATCTCTGACCATCTCCTGTACTATGTCTGCAATCTCTGACCGCCTCCTGTACTATGTCTGCAACCTCTGACCATCTCCTGTACTGTGTCCGCAGTCTCTGGTCATCTCCTGTACTATGTCCGCAGTCTCTGGTCATCCCCTGTACTGTGTCCGCAGTCTCTGGTCATCTCCTGTACTATGTCCGCAGTCTCTGGTCATCTCCTGTACTGTGTCCGCAGTCTCTGGTCATCTCCTGTACTATGTCCGCAGTCTCTGGTCATCTCCTGTACTATGTCCGCAGTCTCTGGTCATCTCCTGTACTATGTCCGCAGTCTCTGGTCATCTCCTGTACTGTGTCCGCAGTCTCTGGTCATCTCCTGTACTGTGTCCGCAGTCTCTGGTCATCTCCTGTACTATGTCTGCAACCTCTGACCATCTCCTGTACTGTGTCCGCAGTCTCTGGTCATCTCCTGTACTGTGTCCGCAGTCTCTGGTCATCTCCTGTACTATGTCCGCAGTCTCTGGTCATCTCCTGTACTATGTCTGCAGTCTCTGGTCATCTCCTGTACTATGTCTGCAATCTCTGACCGTCTCCTGTACTATGTCTGCAATCTCTGACCGTCTCCTGTACTATGTCTGCAGTCTCTGACCATCCCTTGTAGTATGTCTGCAGTCTCTGACCATCCCTTGTAGTATGTCTGCAGTCTCTGACCATCCCTTGTGGTATGTCTGCATTTTCTGACCATCTCCATTTTATGAGATAATTTACGAGGGCATTTTTAGGGGCGGAATTAGGGGCGGGGCAGGGTAACAGTTGGGTGGGGCAACTGGTGGTGAGCAACTCTTAAGGCCTGGCTAGTAGCACAGTAAATTTTGAGCCCTGACATAGTCAAAGAGTTTGTTAGCTCTCAGGTGGATGCAGACTAGATACTGAGTCATGGGGAGCAGAAAAGAACTGTCATAAGACCTGTGCAACAAGGTAATGAAATATTATAAAGATGGAAAAGGATATAAAAAGATACCTAACTGTATGTCAGGTCTGAGGGATGAAACATCAGGAGAGACTGCAGGAATCAAAAGTGGTTGTAAACCCTTCCATATACCCAAACAAGTGACTGGTCTCAGGTGATACACAAAACCTCCTACATACGTTGTACCTGTTTATCTGTACCATCTGTCCCCCTACATCCATTCAAAGTGCAGAATATACACAGGATCTCTCAGCTCTGAAAAAGCAGGGGGTGGAGAGCTGACATTACATCAGTGATGAGAGCTCTGACAGCTGATTGAAGGGAAGAGACACCCCCCCCCCCTTCACACAGCAAACAGGAACAGAGCTGAGGCTGTCAATCTGCCGGAGGTCCCTCCCCTGTCACCATTTTTCTCTGGGTGTCAGAAAAAATTCATCAGAAGTGATTTATGAAGATAGCAGAGGAAGGAGGCAGCAGACAGAAATGACACTTAGTGCTCTGGACTGAGACAAGTACACACTATAGAGGGGTGTTCTTTGTTCATATTTCATGTCTGAGGTTTACAGCCACTTTATTTAATACATACATGTAATTAAGGGGTGTATGTGGAGGATGGATGTAAAATAGTTTTTACCTTGGGAGGTACCATCCCTATGCCTTAAATGTGTCTAGGGCAATATCATTTGGGACTCTGATTACTACCTGCAGAAGTGTGACACCAACCAACAATGTCAATATATAAAAAACATATTTTATTGATGCATTCTACATACACTATAGTGCCAAAAGTATTGGCCCCGCCCTCCCAATCTTGTGATTCAGGTGTTCCAATCCCCTCCATATCATGTGATTCAGGTGTTCCAATCCCCTCCCAATCATGTGATTCAGGTGTTCCAATCCCCTCCATGGACACAGGTGTATACAGTCAAGCCCCTAGGCATGCAGACGGCTTCTACAAACATTGGTGAAAGAATGGGTCGCTCTCAGGAGCTCAGTGACTCCAAGCGTGGTCCCGTGATAGGTGGCCACCTGGGCAATAAGTCCATCCGTGACATTTCCTGGCTACTAAATATTCCACGCTCAACTGTTAGTGGGATTATAACAAAGTGGAAGCCACTGGGAACAACAGCCACTCAGCCACCAAGTGGTAGGCCACGTCACATGACAGGGAGGGGTCAGCCCATGCTGAAGCGCACAGTGCGCAGAAGTCGCCAACTGTCTGCAGAGTCAATAGCTAAAGACCTCCAAACTTGGTGTGGCCTTCAGATGAGCCCAACAACAGTGCGTAGAGAGCTTCATGGAATGGGTTTCCATGGCCGAGCAGCTGCATCCAAGCCTTCCATCACCAAGTGCAATGCAAAGCGTCGGATGCTGTGGTGTAAAGCACGCCGCCACTGGACTCTAGAGCAGGGGAGATGTGTTCTCTGGAGGGACCAATCACGCTTCTCTGTCTGGCAAGCTGATGGATGTGTCTGGTTTTGGCAGTTGCCAGGAGAACGGTACTTGCCTGACTGCATTGTGCCAAGTGTAAAGTTTGGTGGAGGGGGATTATGGTGGGGGGTTGTGTTTCAGGGGTGGGGCTTGGCCTCCTAGTTCTAGTGAAGGGAACTCTTAAGGCGACATTTTAGACAATTTCATGCTCCCAACTTTGTGGGAGGAGTTTGGGGATGGCCCCTTCCTGTTCCAACATGACTGCCCACCAGTGCACAAAGCAAGGTCCATAAAGACATGGAGGAGCCAGTTTGGGGTGGAGGAACTTGACTGTCCTGCACAGAGTCCTGACCTCAACCCCATAGAACACCTTTGGGATGAATTAGAGCGGAGACTGCGAGCCAGGCCTCCTCCCCCGACATCAGTGCCTGACCTGACAAATGTGCTTCTGGAAGAATGGTCCAACCTTCCCACAGACACCCTCCTAAACCTTGTGGACGGCCTTCCCAGAAGAGTTGAAGCTGTTACAGCTGCAAAGGGCGGGGCCAACTCAATATTGAACCCTACGGACTAAGACTGGGGGGCCATTAGAGGTCATGTGCGTGGAAAGGGCGGGGCCAACTCAATATTGAACCCTACGGACTAAGACTGGGAGGCCATTAAAGGTCATGTGTGTGGAGAGGGCGGGGCCAACTCAATATTGAACCCTACGGACTAAGACTGGGAGGCCATTAAAGGTCATGTGCGTGGAAAGGGCGGGGCCAACTCAATATTGACCCCTACGGACTAAGACTGGGAGGCCATTAAAGGTCATGTGCGTGGAAAGGCCGGCCGACCAATACTTGGGGCAATATAGTGTATATCACAAAAAATCATCATAAAATATTGTGATCTTAAAAATATGTGAACATTGTGTTACTTTTGCATAAATATATATCTGTTCCTGAGATCCTAGTCTTATGTGGCCGACACGTTTCGCTGGAAACCCGCTTCCTCAGGGCCTTGGATCTCGCTATACAAAGACTGTGATCTTATGGCCCTCTATAGTCCCCCATAGTGCTTGATTTTATTTTGGGAGGGGGGATTTTTGATGAGACATAATGTCCATACATTTTGGGGGGGGGCTGTTTGGCATCTTCGCCCTAGGCACTAGATGACCTTGTCCCAGCACTGCTGGTCTGTACTCACTAATATCCCTGGATATGTGGATGCCACCTTCCAATATCAGCCAGACAGGTCTCCTGTGAACTCTTCAGACCAGATCTACAGAAGAAAATCCCTCCAGTCAGATCCCGCAAAGTTAAGTTTAGTTCCCTTCGGGCTGGGAACTTCTCCAGCTGCCCTCCACCCTAGGCCTCAAACTATTTATGCGCTCTTCAGCCACCTACTGGGCACCACTACCTTCCAGAACCAGGGGGGAAGCAATCAAACTCACAACCTGTGAAACTCAGAGCAAACCAGAGCGATCACAAGCTGCTCCACGGACTAGAGAGGAGCTAAAGAACTACATTTTACCTAACCTAGCTAGCACCTAACTAGGAGGGTGCTCCATACAGTCTGGAGGAAAGAAGGGAAAGGATGGACATGGCTGGAACCTTTAAATACAGCAAGAGTGTGAAGCCAAGATGAAGAATACGGGGACAGGACCTCCAACTAGAGCAGGAACGTAAAACACTAACTTTAACCAGTATTATTTCACTGGAAGAGTAGTGGAGGCTTGGAAGAGACGTCCAGTAGAGGTAGTGAGTCAGCCAACTGAAAGTGGAGTGGAACGTACTTGGGACAAACATCGATCTATACTCAGACAAAAAAAGGTTTCACCGCTTGCCACCCGTCCTCAGGACATTTACTGCGGGTGGGCTGCACGGGGCAGTCTGGATCACGTACATGTATGTGATCCAGCCTGATCCTGTTTAGGAGCGCACAGCGGACACAGTGGATTGTGGCTCCCAGTATCGGGCCGCTTCAAGTTACACGATCACATGATCACAATGGCAACAAAGCTGTTATGAATGAATGTCAGTCATAAAAGCTACGCTTTCTATACAGTGATGCTGTGATTAGCCCACAGCTATCACATGGTACCCAGGCCAGTCTCAGCGCCCTGTACCATGTGATTAGCTGTAGCCGATCACAGATCATAGATCACTAGTAGTCACACCTGTTATAAGTGAAACCCATTCATGACAGTTTAAAACATTGCCATCACAGCGATTTTCATTGTAGCAACAAAGTGTAGAAAAGTAGTACAGTGTTACTATGGTGACAACAAACAACTCTGATGAAAGTGTGTTAAAATAAAAAAAAAATATATATATATATAAATATATATATATATATATATATATATATATATATTTATTTTTTTTTTAACATACTGTCACCAGTCAGTATCCCTGATCATTGCCACACCAGTCATATGGTGGCACTGTACTGCATTGGTGATAGTATGTAAGGAATTGTAAAAAAAAAATAAAAAATAAAAAACACACATTTTATTTAATTTCTTCATTTTCCAAAGTATTGTGACAAATAATTACAAAAACTCACCACGCCTCTTGCTAAATGCTTCGGACTATCTACTTTCCAAAAAGGGGTAATTTGGGGGGGATTTGTACTGTCCTGACATTTGGGGGGGATTTGTCCTGTCCTGACATTTGGGGGAGATTTGTACCGTCCTGACATTTGGGGGGGATTTGTACCGTCCTGACATTTGGGGAGGGGGGATTTGTACTGTCCTGACATTTGGGGAGGGGGGATTTGTACTGTCCTGACATTTGGGGGGATTTGTACTGTCCTGACATTTGGGGAGTATTTGTACTGTCCTGACATTTGGGGGATATCTGTACTGTTCTGACATTTGGGGGGGGGGGGATCTGTACTGTCCTGACATTTGGGGGATTTGTACTGTCCTGACATTTGGGGGGATTTGTACTGTCCTGACATTTGGGGGGGGGGGGGGTTGTACTGCCCTGACATTTGGGGGGATTTGTATTGTCCTGACATTTGGGGGGTATTTGTACTGTCCTGACATTTTGGGGGATTTGTACTGTCCTGACATTTGGGGGGGATTTGTATTGTCCTGACATTTGGGGGGATTTGTACTGTCCTGACATTTGGGGGGGATTTGTACTGTCCTGACATTTGGGGGGATTTGTATTGTCCTGACATTTGGGGGGATTTGTACTGTCCTGACATTTGGGGGGATTTGTACTGTCCTGACATTTGGGGGGGATTTGTACTGTCCTGACATTTGGGGGAGATTTGTACTGTCCTGACATTTGAGGGGATTTATACTGTCCTGACATTTGGGGGGATTTGTACTGTCCTGACATTTGGGAGGATTTGTACTGTCCTGACATTTGGGGGGGGGGGGGTTGTACTGCCCCGACATTTGGGGGGATTTGTATTGTCCTGACATTTGGGGGGTATTTGTACTGTCCTGACATTTGGGGGGATTTGTACTGTCTTGACATTTGGGGGGATTTGTACTGTCCTGACATTTGAGGGGATTTATACTGTCCTGACATTTGGGGGAATTTGTACTGTCCTGACATTTGGGGGGGATTCGTACTGTCCTGGCATTTGGGGGGATTTGTGCTGTCCTGACATTTGGGGGAATTTGTACTGTCCTGACATTTGGGGGGGATTTGTTCTGTCCTGACATTTGGGGGAATTTGTATTGTCCTGACATTTGGGGGGGATTTGTCATGTCCTGGCATTTGGGGGGATTTGTATTGTCCTGACATTTGGGGGGATTTGTATTGTCCTGACATTTGGGGGGGGGTCAGTACTGTCCTGACATTTGGGGGGATTCTTACTGTCCTGACATTTGGGGGGGATTTGTCCTGTCCTGACATTTGGGGGGGGTTTGTACTGTCCTGACATTTGGGGGAGTTTGTACAGAAATGCCCGTAGCGAAAGAAAGAAGAAATAGCGCAGGGCATACATGACTAGGCCCAGAGTGGGGGAAGGAAGAGCAGAAAGGGTTAAGGTAGCTCCAGGGGGATTTGTTATTGTTAGTGGAGGGTAGCTGATTGGTAGAGGTTGGTGTAGGTGGGGTTTTGCTGCACCTTAGGGTGGGAGGTTCTGTGAGGGGGCGTCAGTTAGCTGGACGGCAAGAGTGTGAGCTTCCCTCCCGCCCTCCCTGTTTGGGTGAGTTTTGGGTCCCTCCAGGTGAAGGGGGGGATTCTGTTGGTTCATGGGCGGTTGTTGGTGTTTGGAGGCGGTTCTTAGTTGGACGGTAAACAACAATGGTGTGGGACCCATCGGTGGTATGGGGGGCCCGGGGACATTCCCAGTTAACCGAGGTTTAACTGGAAGGTGGTGGTGCTGCACTGCGGACGGTATGGTTGTCTCCGAGCTGGTTGGTTGCGGCTGGAGGCCTAGTGTATATGGTTGTCCGCAGGTGCATTTCGGATCATTTTGGGGTGCTTTCGAAGACCAACAACAATTCTGGGGGTTTCTGTTATACGGCATGGTTGGTGGCGGTTGTTGGTCTTTGGAGGCGGTTCTTATTTGGAAGGTAAACAACAATGGTGTGGGACCCATCGGTGGTATGGTGTGCCCGGGGACATTCCCAGTTAACCGAGGTTTAACTGGAAGGTGGTGGTGCTGCACTGCGGACGGTATGGTTGTCTCCGAGCTGGTTGGTTGCGGCTGGAGGCCTAGTGTATATGGTTGTCCGCAGGTGCATTTCGGATCATTTTGGGGTGCCTTCGAAGACCAACAACAATTCTGGGGGTTTCTGTTATACGGCATGGTTGGTGGCGGTTGTTGGTCTTTGGAGGCGGTTCTTATTTGGAAGGTAAACAACAATGGTGTGGGACCCATCCGTGGTATGGGATGCCCGGGGACATTCCCAGTTAACCGAGGTTTAACTGGAAGGTGGTGGTGCTGCACTGCGGACGGTATGGTTGTCTCCGAGCTGGTTGGTTGCGGCTGGAGGCCTAGTGTATATGGTTGTCCGCAGGTGCATTTCGGATCATTTTGGGGTGCCTTCGAAGACCAACAACAATTCTGTGGGTTTCTGTTATAAGGAATGGTTGGTGTATTGTAACTTGAGTTGCTATTAAAAGGCCATGTTGGCCATTTACTCCAAAATTGGTGTTATGTCTTTTGTTAGTATAATTGGTTAAGGGGAAGGGGGTTGGCACGGAACGGTAATGGTGGTAATGGGGAAGTGGACGAGCCTATCTCTGGTTTAATAGTCATGTCCTGACATTTGGTGGGGTTTGTCCCATCCTGACATTTTAGTGCCTCAAGAAATGAGATGGGCCGTCAGTACATCAGGATTGCCCCATTTACAGATATACATCCCATAGTTTGTAGGCTCCATAACTTTCACACAGACTAAATAATACACTGATTTGGGGTATTTTATTTTACCAAAGAAATAATACATTTTAGCCTAAATTAATGAAGAAACATTTTATAACGGAAGAAAGAAAAATGTGGTTTTTTTTTTAAATGTTCAGTATTTTTTGTTTATATAATAAGGAATAAAAAAAGCCAGTGGTGATCAAATACCACCGAAAGAAAGCTCTATTTGTGTGGAAACATTTTGACATAAATTGAATTTGGGTACAGCGTTGCATGACAGTGCAATTGCCACCCTCAGTAGTGTGGTGCGGAATAGCATAAAAAAAATGGCCCGGTCATGTATATTGAAATATATTTGGAAATATAATGACTACGGCCCAAAATTGTAGCATTTCAAATATATGTCAATATATTTGGGAAGAATATTTTTACAATATATTTCAAATATATTTTTCTTCCATGTGGGGGCCCCATTGATCCGTGCAGAGTGCGGGTTTTGATGGTCCACTTGTAGATGTGACTAAAACTTGGTTAGTTTGCCTTTAAGTTACCATTTCTAGAATTATGATGTTTCTCGGGGTCACCTGGGCCGCCATGTAACGCGTTCTGCATGAAAGATACAACCTCACAACCGTCAATACATGTAATCTTCTAATGTGGTGAAGCTTTCAATGGTCTGTAAATGGTGACTCCCAGAACTATGGGGAGGTTCTATGACATTAGTCCTAATCTCCTGATTGCGGGATGTTTGTACGATGCTGAAAGGATTAGGCGTCCCTCCTGTCATCTCACCAACCTAAGGAGCCTGTTTATAAAGGAGAGATGGAATCCCTGGCTGGAGGTTCTCAGAGGATCAGGAAACGTCTTTCTGCTTCTGTTACCCCTTCGGGAACATTGCTGAACCTCACCAAGGAACGCCATGTGGCCAAAAGCATCTGGAAACCTGACCACCACATCTGCTAGGTAGCCAAAAGTGTGGACCCCGCTCCAGATGATGGAGGACAGGTATCTCCAGGGAAGGGTGTGGTGAGGTTACATCATACGAAGACACAGTAGACAATTGTATTCTCGTGGTAACAGTTTGGTGAAGACCCTTTTCTGTTCCACCATGACTGTCCCTCCTGTATACAAAGCCAGCGCCTTAATGACATGGTGTGACCGGTTTGGTGTGGAGGAATGCGAGTGTCCAACACAGAGCCCCTGACCTCAACCCTACTGAATACCTTTGGGATGAATTGGAATGTTGATGGTGAGCCAGGCCCTCTCATCCAACATCAGTACCTGACCTCAGAGATAGGCCCAAATCCTCCAAAATATTGTGGAAAGCTTCCCATATTTTAACCTTTAAGGGGGAACAGCTCCATATTATTCCTAGATTGTAAGCTCCCAGGATCAGGGCCCTCCTTTCCCTCTTGTAGTGAACTGTATTATTGCTGTATTGTCTCCCATTATATTGTAAAGCGCTGAGCAAACTGTTGGCACCATAAATCCTTTATAATAATAATAATATTAATGGTCATGGTGGTGGGGGTGGGGGGACTCCATATTAATGGCCATTGGGACCAACTGCATATTAGTGGTCATTGGGGACCAATTCCATATTAATGGGCGTTGGGGACCAATTCCATATTAATGGGCGTTGGGGACCAATTCCATATTAATGGGCGTTGGGGACCAATTCCATATTAATGGACGTTGGGGACCAATTCCGTAATAATGGCCATGGGTGGCCAACTCCATATTAATGGCTATGGGGGTATCAACTCCATATTTATGGACATGGGGGGACCAACTGTATAATACTGGCCATTGGGTACCAATTCCATATTAATGGCCATGGGGGCCAACTTCATATTAATGGCCAATGGGGACCAATTCCATATTAATGGCCAATGGGGACCAATTACATAATAATGGCCATGGGTGGCCAACTCCATATTAATGGCTATGGGGGGACTAACTACATATTAATGGACATGGGGGGGTCCAACTCCATATTAATGGACATGGGGGGACCAACTATATAATAATAGCTATTGGGGACCAATTCCATATTAGTGACCATTGCGGAACCAACTTCATAGTAATGGCCATGGACGGCCAACTCCATATTAATGGACATGGGGGGGGGGGTCCAATTTAATTTTAGTGGCCATCGGGGACAAACTCCATATTGATGGCCATGGGAGACCAACTCCATATTAATGTCTATGGGGGGACCAACTTCATATTAATGGCCATGGGGGGGTCCAATTTAATTTTAATGGCCAATTTTCAGCTTTCAGCGCTGTCGCACTTTGATTGACAATTGCGCGGTCATGCAACACTGTACCCATATGACATTTGTATAATTTTTTTCACACAATAGAGCTTTCTTTTGGTGGTATTTAATCACCACTGGGGGTTTTATTTTTTGCGCTATAAAAAAGAGCTCTGTGTTATTAGCGGGGTACCCCAAGGTTCAGTGTGATTAGTGGGGTAGCCCAAGGTTTAACATTATTAGTGGGGTACCCCAAGGTTCAGTGTTAGTGGGGTACTCAAAGCCTCTGTGTTGTCAGCGGTGTACCCCAAGGTTCAGTGTGATTAGTGGGGTACCCCAAAGTTCAGTGTTGTCAGTGGTGTACCTCAAGGTTCAATGTCATTAGTTGCTGTCTGACCCTTCTGGAGGTGTGGTTGTCACGCTGTCGGCTCCGCTGTCTGACATGTCCACAGCCACCCCTCTGTCCAATTATACCACGTCCACCCACCCCTCTGTCCAAGTATACCACATCCACCCACCCCTCTGTCCAAATATACCACGTCCACCACCACCCCTCTGTCCAAGTATACCACGTCCACCCACCCCTCTGTCCAAATATACCACGTCCACCACCACCTCTCTGTCCAAGTATACCACGTCCACCCACCCCTCTGTCCAAATATACCACGTCCACCACCACCCCTCTGTCGAAGTATACCACGTCCACAGCCACCCCTCTGTCCAAGTATACCACGTCCACAGCCACCCCTCTGTCCAAGTATACTACGTCCACAGCCACCCCTCTGTCCAATTATGCCACATCCACAGCCACCCCTCTGTCCAAGTATACCACATCCACAGCCACCCCTCTGTCCAAGTATACCACGTCCACCACCACCCCTCTGTCCAAGTATACCACGTCCACAGCCACCCCTCTGTCCAAGTATACCACGTCCACAGCCAACCCTCTGTCCAAGTATACTATGTCCACAGCCACCCCTCTGTCCAAGTATGCCACGTCCACAGCCAACCCTCTGTCCAAGTATGCCATGTCCACAGCCACCCCTCTGTCCAATTATGCCACGTCCACAGCCACCCCTCTGTCCAAGTATACCATGACCACAGCAACCACTCTGTCCAAGTATACCATGACCACAGCCACCCCTCTGTCCAAGTATACCACGTCCACCGCCACCCCTCTGTCCAAATATACCACATCCACCGCCACCCCTCTGTCCAAATATACCACGTATACTGCCACCCCTCTGTCCAAGTATGCCATGTCTACTGCCACCCCTCTGTCCAAGTATACCACGTCCACCGCCACCCCTCTGTCCAAGTATACCACGTCCACCGCCACCCCTCTGTCTAAGTATACCACCGCCACCCCTCTGTCCAAGTATACCACGTCCACCGCCACCCCTCTGTCTAAGTATACCACCGCCACCCCTCTGTCCAAGTATACCACGTCCACCGCCACCCCTCTGTCCAAGTATACCACGTCCACAGCCACCCCTCTGTCCAAGTATACCACGTCCACCGCCACCCATCTGTCCAAGGTTTTGCTCACCTCCTCATAAAAAGAAATCAGATTTGTTTGACAACTTCTGTCTTTCATGAATCCATGAATCAGTGTTATTAGTGGGGTACCCCAAGGTTCAGAATTATTAGTGGGTTACCCCAAGGTTCAGTGTCATTAGTGGGGTACCCCAAGGTTCAGAATTATTAGTGGGTTACCCCAAGGTTCAGTGTGATTAGTGGGGTACCTCAAGGTTCAATGTTCTTAGTGGGGTACCCCAAGGTTCAGTGTTGTCAGTGGTGTACAACAATGTTCAGTGTCATTAGTGGGGTACCTCAAGGTTCAATGTTCTTAGTGGGGTACCCCAAGGTTCAGTGTTGTCAGTGGTGTACCACAAGGTTCAGTGTTATTAGTGGGGAACTCCAAGGTTCAGTGTTATTAGTGGGTTACCCCAAGGTTCAGTGTTATTAGTGGGGTACCCAAAGGTTCAGTGTTTTTAGTGGGGTACCCCAAGGTTCAGTGTTGTCAGTGGTGTACCCCAAGGTTCAGTGTTATTAGTGGGGTACCCCAAGGTTCAGTGTTATTAGTGGAGTACCCCAAGGTTCAGTGTTATTAGTGGGGTACCCCAAGGTTCAGTGTTATTAGTGGGTTACCCCAAGGTTCAGTGGTATTAGTGGGTTACCCCAAGGTTCAGTGGTATTAGTGGGTTACCCCAAGGTTCAGTGTTATTAGTGGGGTACCCCAAGGTTCAGTGTTATTAGTGGGTTACCCCAAGGTTCAGTGGTATTAGTGGGTTACCCCAAGGTTCAGTGGTATTAGTGGGTTACCCCAAGGTTCAGTGGTATTAGTGAGGTACCCCAAGGTTCAGTATTATTAGTGGTGTACCCCAAGGTTCAGTGGTTTTAGTGGGTTACCCCAAGGTTCAGTGTTATTAGTGGAGTACCCCAAGGTCCAGTGTGATTAGTGGGGTACTGATGGGCATTGGTAGGTGGCACTGATGGGCATTGATAGGTGGCACTGATGAGCATTGATAGTCAGCAGTGATGGGCACTGATAGGCGGCACTGATGAGCATTGATAGGCAGCAGTGATGGGCACTGATAGGCAGTACTGATGGGCACTGATAGGCGGCACTGATGGGCACTGATAGGCGGCACTGATGAGCATTGATAGGCAGCAGTGATGGGCATTGATAGGAGGCAGAAATGGGCATTGATAGGTGGTACTGATGGGCATTGATAGGCGGCACTGATGGGCATTGATAGGCGGCACTGATGGGCATTGATAGGCACCGATGGGCATTGATAGATGGCACTGATGGGCATTGATAGGCGGCATTGATGGGCATTGATAGGCGGCAGTGATGGGCAATGATAGGCAGCACTGATGGACATTGATAGGCGGCAGTGATGGGCATTGATAGGCGGCACTGATGGGCAATGTTTGGCGGCAGTGATGGGCATTGATAGGTGGCAGTGATGGGCATTGATGGGCAATGATAGGCGGCACTGATGGGCAATGATAGGCGGCACAGATGGGCATTGATAGGCAGCACTGATGGGCACTGATGGGCAATGATAGGCGGCACTGATGGGCAATGATAGGCGGCACAGATGGGCATTGATAGGCGGCACTGATGGGCATTGATAGGCGGCACTGATGGGCATTGATAGGCGACACTGATGGGCTTTGAGAGGCAGCAGTGATGGACAATGATAGGTGGCACTGATGGGCATTGATAGGCGGCACTGATGGGCAATGATTGGCGGCAGTGATGGGCATTGATAGGCGGCACTGATGGGCAATGATAGGTGGCACTGATGGGCAATGATAGGCGACACTGATGGGCAATGATAGGCGGCACAGATGGGCATTGATAGGCGGCACAGATGGGCATTGATAGGCAGCACTGATGGGCATTGATAGGCGGCACTGATGGGCATTGATAGGCGGCACTGATGGGCAATTATAGGTGGCAGTGATGGGCATTGATAGGCGGCACTGATGGGCAATGATAGGTGGCACAGATGGGCACTGATGGGCATTGATAGGCGGCACTGATGGGCAATGATAGGCGGCACTAATGGGCAATAATAGGCGGCACAGATGGGCATTGATAGGCGGCAGTGATGGGCATTGATGGGCATTGATAGGCAGCAGTGATGTGCATATATAGGCGGCACTCCCCCCCCCCCAATAAAAGACTTCTATAATGATGAGAATCTGTACAATTCGGGAGGACTGAAGGGAAGGTCGAGGTGATCCTTCGTTGCCTCCGATGACCATCTTGTTTGTTCAGTAAAGCTGGGTTCTGGATTGCGAGCTCTTCTGCCAATTCTCCGGCTTTCTAACATTCCTAAGAATTTTCTGGATGAAGCTGGAAGTTATCTTTAAAAGGCGTGGCGGTGGATGTCCTGTCATCTCCGGGATATAAAAGTGTAAATATAAAGTCGGGCGTCAGGCAGACGGAGCTGTACCTGGTGCAGGTAGATCAGGATCTCCTCAGATGGGTCTCTTTCTGGTCCTCTCCCTATGTGTCCACATGGCCATCACATTGTCCGCTCCGACCTCTGACCCCCCGGGAGACGCGGGGACACCAGACGGGGAGAAGGTAAATGTCTTCAACTATCTTTATTAATCATCCCGGGAAAATCCCTCTACCAATCCCCCCATGCTGTACATTACGGGGGGGGGCCGAACCCCCGGGATCTATTGATGGACCTAAAGGGTCATTTTAC
>NW_028320624.1:65000-71921 GCF_062004578.1 Staurois parvus
CTACATTTTTGGAATGCATTTACAACTAGAAAAGCTACAATTTCTGGGGAAATTGTGTGAAGTGTTCTTGCTTCCACCAGTCATCTACAACTGGAGTGGGCGGAGTAACTGGGTGGAGTGGGCGGAGTAACTGGGTGGAGTGGGCAGAGTAACTGGGTGGAGTGGGCGGTGTAACTGGGTGGAGTGGGCAGAGTAACTGAGTGGAGTGGGCGGAGTAACTGGGTTGAGTGGGCGGAGTAACTGGGTGGAGTGGGCAGAGTAACTCTGAAAAGGTTTTGTCAGCTCCCACTCTAGTTTTGAACATTCCGCCATTCATTCCTATGGGACCAATTTCACCACAAAAACGGCGCTATTTCATGAACCATTCGGCGAAACGTTCCACAAAGTAATAGCGCGCCAATCGGGAACAATCCGCACATTTCCGTATATTACTGTCTATGTCGTCTAAACACTGTGGGAGGAGTTAGGGGGGTAAATTCGGCTATGAGAATATATATGTGAGATAACAGGATGTGGTCGCCAGGCAACAACACTTAATTATATGTAAAATATATGTAAAAATGACTTTTTTATATGTTAAAAAAAATCTGAGGAATATATTTAAAAAAGATATTTTTTTAAAAATATTTTTCATATATTTTATACTATATTAAAAATGAATGTCAACATTATTAATAATCACCATCATCATAATTTATTTCATATATTTTTATTTAAGGTTAGGGGTTAATTATTTATTGATTTATGTATGTATTTTTTGTTTGGGTATATATTATTATTATTTATCATAAATAAATACTACATAATAAAAAATAAATAATAATTAACCCCCTAACCTTAAATAAAAATACTGTATATGAAATAAAATAAATAATTATTATTATTATTATTATTATTATTATTATTATTATTAAACATGTATTTTTTGTTCGGGTTTTGGTGTTTATTATTTATTGTTATTATTATTATTATTAATAATAATAATAATGATCATCATAATTTGTTTCATATATTTTTTAAGGGTTAGGGGGTTAAGGTTAGGGTTTAATTATTATTTAATATTTTATTATGTAGTAATTATGATAAATAATAAATAAATAAATATTAATTAACCCCTAACCTTAAATAAAAATACTGTATATGAAATAAAATAAATAATAATAATTATTGTTATTATTATTATTATTATTATTATTATTAAACATGTATTTTTTGTTCGGGTTTTGGTGTTTATTATTTATTGTTATTATTTTTATTATTATTAATAATAATAATAATAATCATCATCATAATTTGTTTCATATATTTTTTAAGGGTTAGGGGGTTAAGGTTAGGGTTTAATTACTATTTATTATTTTATTATGTAGTATTTATTTATGATAAATAATAAATAAATAAATATTAATTAACCCCTAACCTTAAATAAAAATACTGTATATGAAAAACATTTTTGATTCTTCTTCTTATTATTATTATTTAAAAACCCAATCAAAAAATACATTATTAATAATAATTTGGGGGGAGGGGGGTTGTTTTTTTTGGCAAAAAAAAAATGTAAAAAGACTATATCATGTGCTGTTCGAAGGTAAACCATTGATTGGAAATAGCAAATACTGCATTTGGCCATTAGATGGAGCTAAGTATCACAGGAATATCCCATAATACCTAGCTCCATCCAGTGGCCAAATGTGTTTTTTTCCATTTAAATCCAATTCTTTACATTCACAGCGTTTTAACAAGCATTTTGCTTGATTTTCTGCGCAAATGAAGAAATGTAAAAAAATATATAGTAATAATATATGAATAAATAAATGTAAAATAAATACACATAAAAATATTAAATCATGATAAAAAAGAAATACATATATAATAATTACCCCCTAACCTTAAATAAAAATATATGGAATAAATGATATTATTATTACTAATATAATTATTAGTAATAATAATAATAAACACCCAAACAAAAATTACATCATTATTATTATTGTTAATAATAATAATTATAATAAATTATTGTTGTTATTATTTTATTACTTTTTTAGGTTTCAGGGGGTTAATGTTATGGGTTAATTATTGGTAATTTATTATTACTAGTATTTATTTATGATTATTGTTATTTATTTGTGTATTTATGTTACATTTGTTTAATTTTTATTATTATTATTGATGTATTTTTTTGTTTGGGTTTCGGTGTTTATTTATTATTAGCAATAATAATAATAATAATCATCATCATTATCATCATCATAATTTGTTTCATATACCCCTACCCCGCCCTCACCTAACAGCTGATCTCCTCCACTCCTCCTACCACTCCACCCCCCACAGCCACCTCCTCCTGTACCACCATCCCCTCCCTCCTAGATTGTAAGCTCCAAGGAGCAGGGCCCTCGAACCCCTCGTGTATTGTGTTGTTACTGTCTTGTCTCATGTACTGTCCCCCACTATAATGTACAGCGCTGAGCAAACTTTTTGGCGCTATATAAATACTGTATAATAATAATAATATATTTTATAAGGGTTAGGGGGTTAATTATTATTTATTTTTTATTATGTAGTATTTATTTATGATAAATAATAAATAAATAATAATTAACCCCTAACCTTAAATACAAATACTGTATATGAAATAAATTATGATTATTATTATTATTATGATTATTAATAATAATAATAATAATAATTTGTTTCATATATTTTTTAAGGGTTAGGGGGTTAAGGTTAGGAGTTAATTATTTATTTTTTATTATGTAGTATTTATTTATGATAAATAATAATTACCCCCTAACGTTAAATAAAAATACTGTATATGAAATAAATTATGATTATTATTATTATGATTATTAATAATAATAATTTGTTTCATTTTTTTTAAGGGTTAGGGGGTTAAGGTTAGGAGTTAATTATTTTTTTATTATGTAGTATTTATTTATGATAAATAATAAATAAATAATAATTAACCCCTAACCTTAAATAAAAATACTGTATATGAAATAAATTATGATTATTATTATTATTATGATTATTAATAATAATAATTTGTTTCATATATTTTTTAAGGGTTAGGGGGTTAAGGTTAGGAGTTAATTATTTTTTTTATTATGTAGTATTTATTTATGATAAATAATAAATAAATAATAATTAACCCCTAACCTTAAATAAAAATACTGTATATGAAATAAATTATGATTATTATTATTATTATGATTATTAATAATAATAATTTGTTTTATATATTTTTTAAGGGTTAGGGGGTTAAGGTTAGGAGTTAATTATTTTTTTTATTATGTAGTATTTATTTATGATAAATAATAAATAAATAATAATTAATCCCTAACCTTAAATAAAAATACTGTATATGAAATAAATTATGATTATTAATAATAATAATAATAATAATAATAATAATTTGTTTCATATATTTTTTAAGGGTTAGGGGGTTAAGGTTAGGAGTTAATTATTTATTTTTTATTATGTAGTATTTATTAATGATAAATAATAACTACCCCCTAACCTTAAATAAAAATACTGTATATGAAATAAAATATGATTATTATTATTATTATTATGATTATTAATAATAATAATTTGTTTCATATATTTTTAAGGGTTAGGGGGTTAAGGTTAGGAGTTAATTATTTATGTTTTATTATGTAGTATTTATTTATGATAAATAATAAATAAATAATAATTAACCCCTAACCTTAAATAAAAATACTGTATATGAAATAAATTATGATTATTATGATTATTAATAATAATAATAATAATAATAATTTGTTTCATGTATTTTTTAAGGGTTAGGGGGTTAAGGTTAGGAGTTAATTATTTATGTTTTATTATGTAGTATTTATTTATGATAAATAATAACTACCCCCTAACGTTAAATAAAAATACTGTATATGAAATAAATTATTATTATGATTATTAATAATAATAATAATAATAATTTGTTTCATATATTTTTTAAGGGTTAGGGGGTTAAGGTTAGGAGTTAATTATTTTTTTATTATGTAGTATTTATTTATGATAAATAATAAATAAATAATAAATAAATAATAATTAACCCCTAACCTTAAATAAAAATACTGCATATGAAATACATTATGATTATTATGATTATTAATAATAATAATTTGTTTCATATATTTTTTAAGGGTTAGGGGGTTAAGGTTAGGAGTTAATTATTTATTTTTTATTATGTAGTATTTATTTATGATAAATAATAATTACCCCCTAACCTTAAATAAAAATACTGTATATGAAATAAATTACGATTATTATTATTATGATTATTAATACTAATAATTTGTTTCATATATTTTTTAAGGGTTAGGGGGTTAAGGTTAGGAGTTAATTATTTATTTTTTATTATGTAGTATTTATTTATGATAAATAATAATTACCCCCTAACCTTAAATAAAAATACTGTATATGAAATAAATTACGATTATTATTAATAATAATAATAATAAAAAACACCCGAACAAAAAATACATTATTAATAATAATGCATTTGTGGGGGGTTTTTTGGCAAAAAAACGAAATGTAAACAGACTATATCATGTGCTGTTCGAACGTAAACCATTGATTGGAAATAGCAAATACTGCATTTGGCCATTAGATGGAGCTAAGTATCACAGGAATGTCCCACAATACCTAACTCCATCCAGTGGCCATATGTGGTGTTTTCCATTTAAAGCCAAATAGTTTACATTCAAACAGCACAGCATTTTAATACGCATTTTGCGCAATTTTCTGCTTAAATGAAGAAATGTGAAAAAAAAAATTGTAATAATATATGAATAAATAAATGTAAAATAAATACACATAAAAATAATAAATAAATGACTAATAATTAACCCCAACCTTAAATAAAAATATATGGAATAAATTATGACTATTATTATGATGATAATTTTATTATTAATAATAATAATAATAACAAATCGCCATGTGAATTCTTTCATAAACCCCCCCCCCCCCCCCGTGTGTGTATGACTGAATTGACAATCATTTCTTACAATCATTTGTCTTTTCTGAAGATTCCCGATGAAGCGGCTTCGGAATATAAAACAAAGGCGGACGTAGTCACAGCCCGGATCCCGACGCGTCCAAAATCCTTCGGAAAGCCGGGTAGTTGTCTGGCGTGCGTCTTCAATATGCTGCCCTCCGGCTGAGACCTCCGGGAGGACCCTCCGATGGGGGCGGGGCTCATAGTCGCTTGTACAGAAATTAAAGTATTGTAACATTTTAATGGATATAAATGTAACATTTCTATATTAGGAAATATTAGGAAATGGACCCCTCCCCTTACCCCGCCCCCCACCAATTCTATAGGTAGACGGACTCTGGAGGGGATCTTCTGCTCCGCCCATGGCTTTAGTTGCACATAGTGACTTTCGCTGGATTTTCTCTTTGATCAATAAATGATTTGACGCGATGGCGTTCCCTGTTCTGTCTGATTTTTGCCGACGTTCGAAACCTCCGGGGAGAGTGCGGGTAAGAAGGGGGGTAAAGTCCACCATAGAGATGGTAACCACCAATGAAGAGGTCCCAAACCCATCTTCACACTCGTTCATAAAACGTGCTAAAAAAAATGCGTGCTGAGCAGGGGCGGACTGACAACTCATGGGGCCCCCGTGCAATAGGGGATCATGGGGCCCCTGTGTCCTTGCCCAAACTAAAAAAAGCCTATGAAAATGGTACCAGGGCCATCTCATGGGGCCCCCTACTGACCCCAGGCCCTCAGGCAGTGCCCGAGTTTCCAAATGGTCAGTCTGCCCCTGGTGCCAAGGTTGCGGCTCTGTTCATTGTTAATGCCGCCCCTAGTGTGCCAAGTAAGAAGTGCAGTTTGGTGTGCAGCTCAGGAGTGCTCAGGTTCCCCGCTCCACGCTCCTGGTTGTACTATGCCCCAGCAGGGGTGATGACACACATGGGAGGAGGACACCGAGTGCAGCGCTCCTTCACCCTCCCCTCTGGAGGATGTGCCACAATGGATCATTGGACATGTAGCTCTGGAGGGGCACTGCACTATAAAGGGCATGGGGGGGGGGCTGTAGCCTTCGTCACCCAGGATTCCTGGTAATAAGTGGAGGAGGAGAAGAAAAGAGTGTTCCTGGGGTTTGAGCTGGAGGTTGGGGCAGAACAGTATGGGAACAAGATTGTGCAGACTTGTGGACGGTGGGGGTCTGTGCCGACACCAGGGAGGCCGAGCCTGTGTAGAGACCAGGGTACAAGGACCGAGCCATTAAACGGTATCTTGGCTGGGTGGGGGTCAGAACAGTGCAGATCCGTAAGTGGATCACCTACGCCCGAGTGCTAGGACTGAGTCTTGAGAGGATTGGAGCCCTCTCCAGGTAAAATTGAACCGTTGGATAGTGGGACCGTTGTGACTGTCTCATTGGGATTGGTGAGAGGGCATGGCTTCCATTAACATATCACTGTCAACAGGGACTGACCTCATAGGGATTGGCCTTACCATCCGCATACAGACTGTATTTACTGTATGTGCACCGGAAAGACTGGGCCCCACCATTAGCCGGCTGAAGAAGCAAGAAGACTGCATAAGAGGTACTGTGAGGTTTTACAGTTTATGGGCACTGGCCTTACCAACTGTATACAGGCTTTTCTGGGACTGTATTTTCTGTAAGTGCACCGCCGTAAAGACTGGGCCCCACCGTTAGCCGGCTGAAGAAGCAAGAAGACTGCATAAGAGGTACAGTGAGGTTTTACAGTTTATGTTTTTCATCATTCAAATGGGTTAAAGTTCATGCTGCTCCTTTACAGTGAGGTTTTACAGTTTATGGGGACTGGCCTTACCAACCGCATACAGGCTTTTCTGGGACTGTATTTTCTGTAAGTGCACCACCGGAAAGACTGGGCCCCACCGTTAGCCGGCTGAAGAAGCAAGAAGAC
>NW_028320625.1:0-36864 GCF_062004578.1 Staurois parvus
GGGATCTCTGTTTCTGGTGTTCCGATGCAGCTGGGGGGGGGGGGGGGGGAATCTCTGTTTCTGGTGTTCCTATGAAGCTGGGGGAGGGGGGGATCTCTGTTTCTGGTGTTCCGATGAAGCTGGGGGGATCTCTGTTTCTGGTGTTCTGATGCGGCTGGGGGGGGGGGGGGAATCTCTGTTTCTGGTGTTCCTATGAAGCTGGGGGAGGGGGGATCTCTGTTTCTGGTGTTCCTATGAAGCTGGGGGAGGGGGGGATCTCTGTTTCTGGTGTTTCTATGAAGCTGGGGGGGATCTCTGTTTCTGGTGTTCCGATGCGGCTGCGGTGTTGCTGGTAACGATGGTTTCTGTTCTCCCAGGTGCGGGAGATGCTCCGGATGAGAGATTCCAATGGGGCCCGCATGCTGACGCTGATCACGGAGCAGTTCATGGCGGACCCCCGGCTGGCGTTGTGGAGGCAGCAGGGAAGCGGAATGACGGACAAGTGCCGGCAGCTTTGGGATGAGCTGGGTGGGTTCCTCAGAGATCCGCAATCCATCTTCCCATCCAGATAGCAAACGTTCATCTCCCATACCGGATCCCATAAATGTCATCCAATTGAAATCATTTCTCCTTAACCCTTCCCCTCCTGATGATTCCCCCCCCCCCCCGGAGGATTCCCCCCTTCCTGACCACGCAATGTTTTCCAATACGGCACTGAGTTACTTTAACTGACAATTGCGCGGTCATGCAACGCTGCACCCACATGAAATTTACCTCCTTTTTTCCCCACAAATAGAGCTTTCCTTCGGTGGTATTTGATCACCTGTGCGGTTTTATTTTTTTTGCGCTATAAACAAAAAAGACCGACAGTTTAAAAAATAAATAACAATTTTTTTTACTTTTTGCTATTAAACACGTCCAATAAAAAAATTTAAAAAATCAAATTCGTCATAAATTTCTGCCAAAATGTCTCCCGCTCCGTGTCCCCCGCTCCGTGTCCCCCGCTCCGTGTCCCCCGCTCCGTGTCCCCCGCTCCGTGTCCCCCGCTCCGTGTCCCCCGCTCCGTGTCCCCCGCTCCGTGTCTCTGCAAAAAATGATTCCGATACGTGTAAATTAACTGGTTTACGTGACAGTTATACAAATGGAGGTGTATATACGGGGATTTAAAAAAAAAAAACAATTTTACACTAGTAATGGCGGTGATCAGCGACTTATAGCGGGACTGCGGCGGGCATTCTGACACGGGGGGGGGGGGGGGGGGAAACTGACTAACTGGCACTGACATCCCCAGTGACACCAATACAGTGATTGGTGCTAATAAAAAGCCCCCAACACTGTACTAATGGCACTGGGCAGGAAGGGGTTAACATCTGGGGGGATCAAAGGGTTAACTGTGTGCTGTTTTGCTAGGGAGACATGCTGTGCAGAGCTACAAAGCAGCATGTCCTTGCTGGCAGGAGAGAGACGTGTGGTGTTTTCATACAGACTCTTCCCCCGTCAGCTGCAGTTCCCCTCCACTTCTTGTTCTGACCCAGAAGTGATGTTACGATGAGAGATTGTAATGCAATCCCCGGGAAAGAATGCAATATGTGGGCAGCACAGTGGCTGAGTGGTTAGCACTTCCGCACTTCCATCTGGCAGTATTCGGGTCATCAGTTCGAATCCCAACCACGGCACCACCTGCCTGGAGTCTGCATGTTCTCCCTGTGCCTGTGTGGGTTTCCTCCGGGTACTCCAGTTTCCTCCCACACTCCAAAGACATGCTGGTAGGTGAATTGGCTCCTGTCTAAATTGTCCCTAGTATGTGTATGTATGAATGTGAGTTAGGGACCTTAGATTGTACGCTCCTCGGGGGCGGGGGCCTGATGTGAATGTACAATATATATGTAAAGTGCTGCGTAAATTGGCGGCGCTATATAAGTACCTGAAATAAATAATAATAATATGGAGCGATGTGCATTACATTCAGCGGAGGGGAGGCATGCCGGGTCTTTTAGACCTTGGATGTCTCAGAGAGAACCTGTCACCAAAAATCATCACATATATATATATTTGTGATGAAAAAAAAAAAAAGTGAATTTTTTTTTTCTTAATTGTAAAAAATGAAAGTTACACCCAAGCACATACCATCCCCCCCTAAAAAAAAATATTGAGACGCCCACATATACACACACAGAAACGTAAAAGCACACGCTACGCATGAAACCGTTGATTGTGATCCTCATGTCGCCGCGCACGCCAAGATGAGGGCGATAATTCTCACAGCAGACACCTCCGTACTGATGACCTAAAAGGAGCGTCGGCCTATAGAAAATATAGAGGACTGAAGTTCGTCGCCATTTCACGAGCGCGCGCGCCAGGAGCGCCAGTGGGGGGGACTCAAGAAGAGGAGGATCGGAGCTGCTCTGTGTAAAACGATTGCACAGAGCAGGTAAGCATAACATGTTTATTATTAACCCCTTCCAGTCCGGACACTTTCCCCCCCTTCCAGTCCAGACACTTTCCCCCCCTTCCTGTCCGGACACTTTCCCCCCCTTCCACTCTGGACACTTTCCCCCCCTTCCAGTCCGGACACTTTCCCCCCCTTCCAGTCCAGACACTTTCACCCCCTTCCAGTCCGGACACTTTCCCCCCCTTCCACTCTGGACACTTTCCCCCCCTTCCAGTCCAGACACTCCCCCCCCCCCCCCCCCCCTTCCAGTCCGGACACTTCCCCCCCCCCTTCCAGTCCGGACACTTCCCCCCCCCCCCCTTCCAGTCCGGACACTTTCCCCCCCCTTCCAGTCCGGACACTTTCCCCCCCCCCTTCCAGTCCGGACACTTCCCCCCCCCCTTCCAGTCCGGACACTTTCCCCCCCCCCTTCCAGTCCGGACACTTTCCCCCCCCCCTTCCAGTCCGGACACTTTCCCCCCCCCCTTCCAGTCCGGACACTTTCCCCCCCCCCCTTCCAGTCCGGACACTTTCCCCCCCCCCTTCCAGTCCGGACACTTTCCCCCCCCCCTTCCAGTCCGGACACTTTCCCCCCCCCCTTCCAGTCCGGACACTTTCCCCCCCCCCTTCCAGTCCGGACACTTTCCCCCCCCCCTTCCAGTCCGGACACTTTCCCCCCCCCCTTCCAGTCCGGACACTTTCCCCCCCCCCTTCCAGTCCGGACACTTTCCCCCCCCCCTTCCAGTCCGGACACTTTCCCCCCCTTCCAGTCCGGACACTTTCCCCCCCCCCTTCCAGTCCGGACACTTTCCCCCCCTTCCAGTCCGGACACTTTCCCCCCCTTCCAGTCCGGACACTTTCCCCCCCTTCCAGTCCGGACACTTTCCCCCCCTTCCAGTCCCGACACTTTCCCCCCCTTCCAGTCCGGACACTTTCCCCCCCTTCCAGTCTGGACACTTTCCCCCCCTTCCAGTCCGGACACTTTCCCCCCCTTCCAGTCCGGACACTTTCCCCCCCTTCCAGTCCGGACACTTTCCCCCCCTTCCAGTCTGGACACTTTCCCCCCCTTCCAGTCCGGACACTTTCACCCCCTTCCAGTCCGGACACTTTCCCCCCCTTCCAGTCCCGACACTTTCCCCCCCTTCCAGTCCCGACACTTTCCTCCCCTTCCAGTCCGGACACTTCCCCCCCCCCCTTCCAGTCTGGGCGCTTTCCCCCCCTTCCAGTCCAGACGCTTCCCCCCCCCTTCCAGTCCACCATGGTGACACTGTACTACTTGTGGGGGGTGATGAAGATTTTTTTTTTTTTACACTGATTGCTTTTACACCCATAACGGCTGTACAAGCAATCATTTCTCCTTCTCTCTGTCTGCATTCCTGCAGCCATTGAGAACTACTGTGTGAGCTGTGATTGGTCACAACTTGTCACATGGTACAAGGCTGTTGTGAATGGCCCTGTACCATGTGATCTCGGTGATCATTCACAGTTTTCACACGTAGTAAGCAATGATGTCAGAAGTGACATCTTGCTTACTACTCTGCATGTGATCACTGATTGGCCAATCAGTGATCACATGATCGGGACCTCACACAGAGGTGCCGTCCGACAATCGGTGTTCCAGTGTGTCCGGAGGACACAGCGGGCACCGGATGGCGTTGCTGAGCGCTCCCAGGGAGTGCACACAAGCAGGGGGCGAGGAGGCTGTTTATAAACGTCCACCCGCCCCTGCACTGCCACCGTCCTGCCGTTTATATACATGGGCCGGATGGGAGGTGGTTAAAAAAAAAATAAAAAAATAAAATGACGGTTTTGGAACCCCTTTAACTGATCAGCTCCTCTGATTGGCGGGTGCAGGACCAGTTTTGATGTCCGGCTGTATTGATGAGCGAACCATCTGAATCATCCAATTGGCAGCTTTGATTTTCCTAAATACGTTCATGTCAGGTCGCTCCACCCTGAATCATACGATTCCTGCTTTCCGGGATTCCTAAACCACATGACCCTCGTTGGCGTGCCATGCAAATATTCTGTGCTGATTGGATCCTCCTTGCTCACCGGAGAGGTGATACGTATTATTGCCGAAGTACTAAACCCCTCTGTGATTGGTGTTCTCTCTAGGGGCGCTGTGGGTGTGCATCGTGCTGAACCCTCACTGCAAACCGGAGGAGAAGGCCGCTTGGCTTCGGCAGCTGAAAAAGTGGAGCGACATGGATGTGTGTCCGCTGGAGGACGGAAATTACGGCAACGACCTCCCGAACATCACCAACGCACTTCCGCAGAGCAACGGTCACGGTAAGCACTTTACCTCCTCTGGCGGGGGCCTGTACTCCTCTGGCGGGGCCTGTACTCCTCTGGCGGGGCCTGTACACCTGTGGCGGGTGCCTGTACACCTGTGGCGGGGGGCCTGTACTCCTCTGGCGGGGCCTGTACTCCTCTGGCGGGGCCTGTACTCCTCTGGCGGGGCCTGTACTCCTCTGGCGGGGCCTGTACTCCTCTGGCGGGGCCTGTACTCCTCTGGCGGGGCCTGTACTCCTCTGGCGGGGCCTGTACTCCTCTGGCGGGGCCTGTGCACCTGTGGCGGGGGCCTGTGCACCTGTGGCGGGGGCCTGTACACCTGTGGCGGGGGCCTGTACACCTGTGGCGGGGGCCTGTACACCTGTGGCGGGTGCCTGTACACCTGTGGCAGTGGCCTGTGCACCTGTGGCGGGGGCCTGTACACCTGTGGCGGGGGCCTGTACACCTGTGGCGGGGGCCTGTACACCTGTGGCGGGGGCCTGTACACCTGTGGCGGGGGCCTGTACACCTGTGGCGGGGGCCTGTACACCTGTGGCGGGGGCCTGTAAACCTGTGGCGGGGGCCTGTACACCTGTGGCGGGGGCCTGTACACCTGTGGCGGGGGCCAGTACACCTGTGGCGGGGGCCCGTACACCTGTGGCGGGGGCCCGTACACCTGTGGCGCGGGGCCCGTACACCTGTGGCGCGGGGCCCGTACACCTGTGGCGCGGGGCCCGTACACCTGTGGCGGGGGGGCCGTAAACCTGTGGCGGGCCTGTGATAGGACCAATTAGCTCCCAGATTTGCTCTCTATGGTGTAACAAGCGCTGTGACATCACTTCCTGTGAGTTCACCTTCCATGACATTTCAGGAGGGAGCTGGGCCAGCTTTGCTTTGCATCTCCGTGCAGCAGCAGACCCTGCGACAGCGATCAATTGCTGGCCAGTAACAGGTGATTATTAGAAGTGGTCTGGGGGGGTGATTATTAGAAGTGGCCTGGGGGGGTGATTATTAGAAGGGGGGGGAGTGGGAGCACCACCACACCGGCTGCGTGGGCACTGACAGCTCAGCATCCTCAGAGGTAAGTACAGCAGGGTGGGGGGTGTACATTTTTTTTTTGCTGAATTCTGTAAATAATTTTTGAAGCGTGTGTATAAATGATTGTGCAGCCCTATTGGACATTTGGACCTGGGGGGCGGCCCTTGAGGCCCCTTATATATACTAAGCTGGCCATGACTGATCTCTATGTGTAATATTATCACGCGGCTGAACGGTTCTGTGCACAGCTCTCCTCCGTGTCACCATCTCCGGTCTCCTCCGACTCCTCTCCCCATTGTCATTCAGAAGTGGAGACGTGTGAATTCTGAATAATGTTGGTTTTGCTGAGAGCCGTTCTGCGTCCCGATTTGTTCTTTGCCCCCCTCCTGATAGTCTGATGAGCGCCACAAATCAGCAGCTGCGGCGTCGTTAGGCGCTCTTGTCCTGATTGCTCCGCACGCCAGGCTCTTGCCGGGAGGACAGGAGGCTGATTAGAGGCTCCGGATTGGATTCCCCTCCCACCTTCCCCACTGTCTAAATCTTCCACTCAGACAATACTTGTTACGTGAGCGAGGACGCGGGGCGGGAGCGGGCGCCGTGCGATCTCTGCCACCTACTTATACACGGCGGGAAGGGGGGTGGTAGGATTTCTGAAGATTTTGAAACTTTAAATTTCAAATTGACAACCTGCTTGAACATAACCCCGCTGTGCGACTTTGTTTGCGTCAGATTGGCAGCAGCCGCTGTGGCTGTTCCCAGTTGTACAGTTGGACGGCCCCCAACACACAGTGTCTCTGTTCAGGGACCTGCACCCACACGGTGGTCAAATTGGGGGAAGCGGTTGTGTCTGTGCAGCCGCTGCATCCCAATAGACATGAATGGGACTGCCTGCAGGGAGATGCATGGAATACTTGGACACACACGGTCCTCGCACGGGTGTATGCTATAGCAGGGCTGCATCTAGCCTGTCCGATGTGGGGGTGCAGTAAAAAATGTCAGGGGGGGGCAGAGGATGGGAGGTCAGCTGGGCAGAGGACGGGGGTCGCTGCAGGCAGGTCAGAGGACTGGGGTCGCTGCAGGCAGGTCAGAGGACGGGGGTCGCTGCAGGCAGGGCAGAGGATAGAGTTCGCTGGAGGCAGGGCAGAGGACGGGGGTCGCTGGAGGCAGGGCAGAGGACGGGGGTCGCTGGAGGCAGGGCAGAGGACGGGGGTCGCTGGAGGCAGGGCAGAGGACGGGGGTCGCTGGAGGCAGGGCAGAGGACGGGGGTCGCTGGAGGCAGGGCAGAGGACGGAGTTCGCTGGAGGCAGGGCAGAGGACGGGGGTCGCTGCGAGCAGGGCAGAGGACGGGGGTCGCTGCGAGCAGGGCAGAGGACGGGGTTCGCTGGAGGCAGGGCAGAGGACGGGGTTCGCTGGAGGCAGGGCAGAGGACGGGGTTCGCTGGAGGCAGGGCAGAGGACGGGGTTCGCTGGAGGCAGGGAAGAGGACGGGGTTCGCTGGGGGCAGGGCAGAGGACGGGGGTCGCTGCGGGCAGGGCAGAGCACGGGGTTCGCTGGAGGCAGGGAAGAGCACGGGGGTCGCTGCGGGCAGGGCAGAGGACGGGGGTCGCTGGAGGCAGGGCAGAGGATGGGAGCGCAGCTCCTTCTCCCATCCCTGCACTGCACACAGCCTGGGCACAGGCAGCAGAGCTCCCCCCCCCCACACAACACATAACTTAGATCAGTATAGTCAGTCAAGGACCAGGTTAGGGCGGTATAGTGGCAGGTTGAGGCAGCGTAGTGGCAGGTTGTGGCAGGTTGGGGCGGTATAGCGGCAGGTTGAGGCAGTGTAGTGGCAGGTTGGGGCAGTGTAGTGGCAGGTTGTGGCAGGTTGGGGCGGTATAGCGGCAGGTTGAGGCAGCGTAGTGGCAGGTTGGGGCAGTGTAGTGGCAGGTTGGGGCAGCGTAGTGGCAGGTTGGGGCGGCGTAGTGGCAGGTTGGGGCGGCGTAGTGGCAGGTTGGGGCAGTGTAGTGGCAGGTTGGGGCGGCGTAGTGGCAGGTTGGGGCGGCGTAGTGGCAGGTTGGGGCGGCGTAGTGGCAGGTTGGGGCGGCGTAGTGGCAGGTTGAGGCGGCGTAGTGGCAGGTTGGGGCGGTATAGTGGCAGGTTGAGGCGGTGTAGTGGCAGGTTGGAGCGGTGTAGTGGCAGGTTGGGGCGGTGTAGTGGCAGGTTGGGGCGGTATAGTGGCAGGTTGGAGCGGTGTAGTGGCAGGTTGGGGCGGTATAGTGGCAGGTTGGGGCGGTGTAGTGGCAGGTTGGGGCTGTATAGTGGCAGGTTGGGGCTGTATAGTGGCAGGTTGGGGCGGCGTAGTGGCAGGTTGGGGCGGCGTAGTGGCAGGTTGGGGCGGCGTAGTGGCAGGTTGGGGCGGCGTAGTGGCAGGTTGGGGCGGCGTAGTGGCAGGTTGGGGCGGCGTAGCGGCAGGTTGGGGCAGCGTAGCGGCAGGTTGGGGCAGCGTAGCGGCAGGTTAGGGTTGGCTTTGGGGGGGCACAACTAAAATCTGTGAGGGGCACAGCCCACCCCAGCACCCCCCTAGATCCGGCCATGCTCTGTGATTGCTGACGAATTGTCCTTTCATTATTGTACCTTCCATGTGATTTAGTGACCAGGTATATAAAAGTCTTCTCTTCCCATTTCCTTTTCAGATTCTTTGGTGCGGCCCAGAAGAACGGTTTTCACGCGTGCGATCGAAGCCTGCGACTTACATTGGCAGGACAGCCACCTTCAGAGAATAATCAGCAGTGACTTCTACTTATCGCCCTCCTGCCAGAGAGATGGAGAGAGCCTAATATTCAACTCTCAGGGGCAGCCGCTGTGGCTGGGTGAGCGCATGGATGGTGATATGCCGTGTACAGAGAATATGTAATCTTTGAGGGGCAGCTGCTGAATGGATGTGGATACAAGATGTACAGAGTGTATGTAATCTTTGAGGGGCAGCTGCTGAATGGATGTGGATACCAGATGTACAGAGTGTATATAAGGTCTAAGGGGCAGCTGCTGAATGGATGTGGATACAAGATGTACAGAGTATATATAAGGTCTAAGGGGCAGCTGCTGAATGGATGTGGATACAAGATGTACAGAGTATATATAAGGTCTAAGGGGCAGCTGCTGAATGGATGTGGATACAAGATGTACAGAGTGTATATAAGATCTAAGGGGAAGCTGCTGAATGGATGTGGATACAAGATGTACAGAGTGTATATAAGATCTAAGGGGAAGCTGCTGAATGGATGTGGATACAAGATGTACAGAGTGTATGGAAGCCCTCAGGGGCAGCTGCTGAATGGATGTGGATACAAGATGTACAGAGTGTATATAAGATCTAAGGGGCAGCTGCTGAATGGATGTGGATACAAGATGTACAGAGTGTATATAAGATCTAAGGGGCAGCTGCTGAATGGATGTGGATACAAGGGGTACAGAGTGTATGAAGCCCCCAGGGGCAGCCTCTGTGGCTGGGTGCAGACATGCTATATACCGAGTGTACATTAGATTCTGGGGGCAGCCGGTGTATATACTGTAGATGTGCTGTATACAGGGTGTATGGAAGGTCTGGGGGCAGCCGGTGTATATAGATGTGCTGTATACAGGGTGTATGGAAGGTCTGGGGGCAGCTGGTGTATATAGATGTGCTGTATACAGGGTGTATGGAAGGTCTGGGGGCAGCCGGTGTATATAGATGTGCTGTATACAGGGTGTATGGAAGGTCTGGGGGCAGCCGGTGTATATAGATGTGCTGTATACAGGGTGTATGGAAGGTCTGGGGGCAGCCGGTGTATATAGATGTGCTGTATACAGGGTGTATGGAAGGTCTGGGGGCAGCCGGTGTATATAGATGTGCTGTATACAGGGTGTATGGAAGGTCTGGGGGCAGCCGGTGTATATAGATGTGCTGTATACAGGGTGTATGGAAGGTCTGGGGGCAGCGCTGTGGCTGGGTGAGTGGATGGATATAGATACAGAGTGTACACAACCTGTCAATGCAGCCGCTGGATGTACAGTCAGGTCCATATATATATATATTTGGACACGGGTACAATTTTAGTTTTTTCAGGTGTTTCCCAAAACATGTTCCATCTCTAGTTCTATGAGGGATTTTATTTTGTTAAATTTTGAGTAGCATAATGAACATTTTCCTCCTGCATCCGCTGAATGCCAGCAGGAGAGAGAGGAGGAGAAGGCGGCTTTCAGCAGTAGAAGAATGGAGAGGATGGGTTCCTGTATATGCCGCCCAAGTGTAAAACACAATGTGACAGGGAGGCCGCACGGGCCCCCTGGAGCATGGAGTGGAGTTGCCATTGTGACCACTGACGCTACACCAGTGGTTGGGGGTGTGTGGTAAAAACACAGCTGAACTATGGGGTTTTACCGCCATGAAACTGCAAATTTAAATGAGCCCTTACTGTCCTGAGTCCCCTGTAAGGCTGCTTTCACACTGATGCTCTGCGGTTTGCCCACATCGGGGGTGCAGCTCAGGGCTTTGCCATAGACTTCTATTATATCTTGCAGGTGTAGCACTTTCAGAACACGCACCAAACCCACAGGATATAATGCAAGTCTATGGCTCAGTGCAGCTGACCTGCAGGAAAGGCTCCGTTGCTCTGCGCTGAACCCTCGGTGTGGGTAAGCCGCAGCACACCAGTGTGAAAGCAGACTTATAACACTAATATGCCCATTGCAAAACTATGTGTTTAATAATCTGATTGTTTCCTCTTCCAGCTTCTTCTGGCATTGCACTCCAGGCGGCTAGAAAGGTCCCAGGTGAAGTGCAGTTGGTTTCGCTCAGCCTGGGACAGGAGACGGCGCTACAGAGGAAGCATCGGTTTATGCGGCTCCGGCTTCCTCCTCTGCCAGCGCCGGCTCCATGTGCTCTGATGCTCTGGGATGGTGGATTGACAGCCCGAGATCTGGGCTTGCTGACCCTCCATCCCAGAACATGAGGTGGACATGAGGCAGAAAGGGCTCATTTAAATTTGTAGTTTCTTGGTGGTAAAACCCCATAGTTGAGATGTGTTTTTACCACACCCCCCAACCACTGGTGTAGCGTCAGTGGTCACAATGGCAACTCCACTCCGTGCTCCGGGGGGCCCGTGCGGCCTCCCTATCACGTTGTGTTTTACACTTCGGCGGCATATACAGGAACCCATCCTCTCCATTTTTCTCCTGCTGAAAGCCGCCTTCTTCTCCTCCTCTCTCTCCTGCGGGCATTCAGCGGATGTATGAGGCGGTCCACATCGGAGGGCTCCGCGTTCCTCGGGTTGAGCACCCCTGGTATACACGCTCTCAGGACAGGTTCCGGATGGCTGTGTACACAACTCTCCCCAGTGCTGCTGCTGTGGCTGGGTGAAGGGATGGCTGTCAATACATAATATACAGAATGTACACGGGGGGGAAGCCACTAGATAGACTGTGTACAGTGAGATGGTAGGGTGGGGGTCCTCGGGCCTGCCTTGAAGTCTAGGGGGAGAGGCGTGGCCATTAGGTTCCTTCCTCCCCTGTCCCTGGGGGGGGGTCTCTCTTCGACCTAGTAATTGGTGGTCGGCTTCGGCTAGCCACAAGGAAAGGGGTCCGCCAGGCCTTTTGGCTAGGTGGACCATGTGGAAACCTCAGTCCCTGTCAGGAGCCTCGCGCCCCGGGGGATCAGGGTAGAGGTCCTACCCCTTCGGGGGGTGGACTAAAGCACACCCCTAAGTGCACTTTTTTGTGTTTGTGTTTTGCACTTGCACGTTTTTTGTCCACTTTACGGGTTTTTCGTTTTTTTTCGCACCTCTGCGGACTTTAAAAAAAAAAGACTGTGTACATAGTATATAGAAGCTTTCAGTGGCAGCCACTGTGGCTGGGTCAGTGGATGGCTGTAGATACACTTGTGTGTGGAGTGTCCCTAAGCCCTCGGGGGGGCCGCTGCTGTGGATTCATGCTAGGCGTGAGTTCAGGGTGGTCAGGACCACCTAGATGGGGTTGACTGCTTCCTGAATTCTGTGTGCATTTGTTCCCCCGGTCATTGTTTTGTGTCAGTGAATGCACGCAGGGGGTGGGGGCTGGGCGCAGTAACACATAAAGCTGATTGGTTGAGATAATTGATGATCGGAAAGTTGTTGGACATGTTGTAGACATGATGTGCATCTAGCTGGAAAGATCTGCATTCTTCTCCTGTAACCACGCTGGCTAAAACTGTGTGTCTTTCTGTTCAGAACACGTCCCCACAGCGTGCGCAAGAGTGGACGCGCTGCGTTCTCACGGTTACCCCAAAGAAGCTTTACGCCTGGCCGTCGCCATCATCAGCACCCTGAGACTGCAGCAGCAGCGGCAGTTGGAGATCTACAAGCAGCAGAAGAAAGGTGAGGATTGGGTCAGCCATGGAGGGACTGGGGTGGGCCCAGGGTGGCATGTGCCTGCTGTAAAGGGGACAGCCGGGTTCTTCAGGGCAGTAGGCGAATGTGCCTAGCGTGGTATAAATATTCCTAGACCGTGTCATTGCAGGTGAAGGGATGGACTCTGCTCATCCGACCCCACGAGTCCAATATTAACCGTTTCAATACACTTTCCCCCCCAGGCCATTTTTCAGGTTTCAGCGCTCTCACACTTTGAATGACAATTGCGCGGTCATACAACATTGTACCCAAACTAAAATTTTATCATTTTCTTCACACAACTAGAGCTTTCTTTTGGTGGTATTTAATCATCTCTGGGGTTTTTAATTTTTGCTAAATTAACAAAAAAAGACCAAAAATTTTGAAAAAAAACCACATTTTTCTTTGTTTCTGTTATAAAAGTTTACAAATAAATAATTGTTCTTCATAAATTTAGGCCGAGATGTATTCTGCTACATGTCTTTGGTGAAAATAACCCAAATTAGGATGTATTATTTATCTGTAGGAAAGTTATAGAGTTCACAAACTATGGGATAGATCTGAATATTGATCAATCCTGAAGTACTGACAGTCAATCTAATTTCTTGAGGTCCAAGAATGTCAGAACAGTACAGATATCCCCCAAATGTCAGGACGGGACAGATATCCCCCAAATGTCAGGACAGTACAGATATCCCCCAAATGTCAGGACGGGACAGATATCCCCCCAAATGTCAGAACAGTACAGATATCCCCCAAATGTCAGGACAGTACAGATATCCCACAAATGTCAGAATAGTACAGATATCCCCCAAATGTCAGGACGGTACAGATATCCCCCAAATGTCAGGACGGTACAGATATCCCCCAAATGTCAGGACAGTACAGATATCCCCCAAATGTCAGGACAGTACAGATCTCCCCCAAATGTCAGAACAGTACAGATATCCCCCAAATGTCAGAACAGTACAGATATCCCCCAAATGTCAGAATAGTACAGATATCCCCCAAATGTCAGGACGGTACAGATATCCCCCAAATGTCAGGACGGTACAGATATCCCCCAAATGTCAGGACAGTACAGATATCCCCCAAATGTCAGGACAGTACAGATATCCCCCAAATGTCAGGACAGTACAGATATCCCCCAAATGACCCCTTTTTACAGAGCAGACAGTCCGACGTACTTCATAAGAGGAATGGCGAGTTTTTTGAAGTTGTATTTTTTTGTCATAATTTTTCCGAAAATGAAAAAAATAATTTTCACTATTTTTTTTTTTACATACTGTCACCAGTGCAGTACAGCGTCATCATATAACTGGCATGGCGGTGATCAGGGACACTGACTAGTGACAGTATGAAAAAAAATATATATATATATATTTTTTTAATTTTTTTATTATATTTAATTTTTTATTACATTTTTTTTTTTTTTTTTTTAAGATTTTTTGTTCATATTTTACTATGACCAAAATAGTACAATGTTACCATAGTAACATTGTACTACTTTGGGGAAGTGATCAGTATTTTTTTTTTTTTTTTTTTTTACACAATTTGCTTATAGCAAAGAATTACTCTGCTATATAAGGAAGCATTTACCTGAATGAAATCGATTCATTCAGCTTTTTTTTTTTTTTTTTGTGCTTAACTGTGATTTGGTCACAGCTAATCACATGACATGTGCATGTGACTAGCTGTGACCATTCACAGCTAGGCACTAGTATACAATGGATGGCATCATGAATGAAGCCATCCATGTATACAACTGTCATGTGACCTGCTGTGATTGGTCACAGCAGGTCACATGGTACCAGCAACGGGAGCCGGTACTCGGATCTGTCATCGGCCGTGTCCGAGGTGCACGGACGGCGACAGATCACACTGCTGCGCCGCTCTGCACTAGCGCAAACGGCGCATGTGCGGGAGCACGCCAAATGGCGTGCACCCGGAATGGAGGAACACATCTGAAGCCGCCAAACGGCCATTGGCCAAGGAATGCTAAGGAGTCAGAGGTCCGTGGTCGGAACGATGGCTGAGGCCATTCCTTATCATTGTACTCCTGGGGTTGGTTGAGAAACGTCCATCCCGTCACCTGTATCGGCTGACACTGGAATCGGTCAGACGCATGCTCCCCTCTCCTCTCTTGCCGGTGGGGTGATCTTTCTTCCATCCACAGCTTGGAGCGGCACCATAAAGTATACTTTTCACTGTAGACAGCGGGATTGATGGTCATTATAGTGCAGGTTGAGTTAATCGCACCGCCTTCTATTTGCAGAGCTGATTCAGAGAAATACAACCACAATCACCAATCTGGAGGGATGGGTGGGACACCCGTTGGACCCCATTGGGTGTTTGTTCAGCACACTGACCGAGGCCTGCCGGGTGGACGATGAGAATGCCATGGAGGGGCCAGGTATGAGGGTCGTCTTGTAAAGCAGAGTTACGTTCTGAACTGTGTGGGGGATCCCCGAGCAGATGTGGGTTTGGTGTCACCGTGTCCTCTAGCCTGTCCTCAAACCACGCGTGATCTTCTCTCCTCCCAGAGCTCAGCGAATCACAGCATCCAAACTACCAACACGTGTGCGTGTCCAGCAGCCCCCTGGAGAACGGCGAGTCGTACCTGTCGCTAGCACTGGAGGTAGCCCTGATGGGTATGGGGCAGCAGCGGCTTATGCCTGAGGGACTCTACGCCCAGGACAAAGTGTGCCGCAACGAGGAGCAGATCATTGCTCGGCTACAGGAACTGGAGCTGGACGCGGTGCTGGTGCAGACGCTGCGCAAACAGTGCATCCTTCTTCTGGAAGGTGAGAGGCAGACGGGCAGCTTCAGGGGCGGGGAACTGAACCTGGAGGAAGACATTAAATCGAGCTGTTTAAAGGGTTACTTCACATTTATAGGAACAAATGGAACAAGTGAACACCCTACACCCTGTCCACCCCACTGGTTCCTGCTGTATTTACCTCCATGGATGATGAGCTGTCAGTACCCATGCAGCCCGTGCAGCAGTCCGGAGATCTGAAATGCCCGCGCTTCTCCTCCTCCTCCTGCAGGGCTTCCGGGTTGTACAGTCAGGTCCATATATATTTGGGCACAGGCACACTTGTAGTTTGTTTTCAGGTATTTCCCAAAACATTGTCCAGTTATAGTTCTATGATGGATCTGGGCGGACAGTGCGCACTCTCAGGTGTAATTGGAGGGGATGTACATCCACATTGGGGGAGGGGTTTAGGAATTACAGCTGTTAGGAGTCGCCACGCCCCCTTTTTCAGGGGCTCAAAAGTAATTGGACAAATTCATATAATAATTACTAAAATGTTGATTTGTAATATTTTGTTGAGAATCCTTTACTGGCAATGACTGCCTGAAGTCTGGAACCCATGGACATGACCAAAGACTGGGTTTCCTCCTTTCTGATGCTTTGCTAGGCTCTGACTGCAGCTGTCTTCAGATGTTCTTTGTTTGTAGGTCTTTCTGCCTTTAGTTTTGCCTTCAGCCAGTGAAATGCTCAATGGGGTGGAGATCAGGTGATTGACTCGGCCATTGCAGAATATTCCACTTCTTTTTCTTCAGAAGCTCCTGGGTTGCTTTTGCAGTGTGTTTTGGATCATTGTCCATCTGTACTGTGAAGCGCCATCCAATCACCTTTGCAGCATTTGGCTGAATCTGGGCTGACAGTATATCTGTAAACACGGGAGAATTCATCCGGCTGCTTCTGTCACATGATCCATAACCACCAATGACCCAGTGCCACTGGAAGCCATGCATGCCCATGTCATCACACTGCCTCCCCCCGTGCCATCCCCCTGCCTCCACCCATGTTATCCCCCTGCCTCCGCCCATGTCATCCCCCTGCCTCCACCCATGTCATCCCCCTGCCTCCGCCCATGTCATCCCCCTGCCTCCGCCCATGTCATCCCCCTGCCTCCGCCCATGTCATCCCCCTGCCTCCGCCCATGCCATCCCCCTGCCTCCGCCCATGCCATCACACTGCCTCCCCCCGTGCCATCACACCGCCTCCCCCCATGTCATCACACTGCCTCCCCCCATTCATCACACTGCCTCCACCCATGCCATCACATTCACTATATCCGCCCTCCCCGGACCCCGCATTCACTATATCCGCTCTCCCCGGACGCCGCATTCGCTATATCCGCTCTCCCTGGACCCCGCATTCGCTATATCCGCTCTCCCCGGACGCCGCATTCACTATATCCGCTCTCCCCGGACCCCGCATTCACTATATCCGCTCTCCCCGGACCCCGCATTCACTATATCCGCTCTCCCCGGACCCCGCATTCACTATATCCGCTCTCCCCGGACCCCGCATTCACCACAGCCGCTCTCCCCGGACCCCGCATTCCCTATATCCGCTCTCCCCGGACCCCGCATTCCCTATATCCGCTCTCCCCGGACCCCACATTCCCTATATCCGCTCTCCCCGGACCCCGCATTCACTATATCCCCCGCTCTCCCCGGACCCCGCATTCACTATATCCCCCGCTCTCCCCGGACCCCGCATTCACTATATCCGCTCTCCCCGGACCCCGCATTCACTATATCCCCTCTCCCCGGACCCCGCATTCACTATATCCCCTCTCCCTGGACCCCGCATTCACTATATCCGCTCTCCCCGGACCCCGCATTCGCTATATCTGCTCTCCCCGGACCCCGCATTCCCTATATCCGCTCTCCCCGGACCCCGCATTCCCTATATCCGCTCTCCCCGGACCCCGCATTCCCTATATCCGCTCTCCCCGGACCCCGCATTCGCTATATCCGCTCTCCCCGGACCCCGCATTCACTATATCCGCTCTCCCCGGACCCCGCATTCACTATATCCGCTCTCCCCGGACCCCGCATTCACTATATCCGCTCTCCCCGGACCCCGCATTCACTATATCCCCTCTCCCCGGACCCCGCATTCACTATATCCGCTCTCCCCGGACCCCGCATTCACTATATCCCCTTTCCCCGGACCCCGCATTCACTATATCCGCTCTCCCCGGACCCCGCATTCACTATATCCGCTCTCCCCGGACCCCGCATTCACTATATCCGCTCTCCCCGGACCCCGCATTCACTATATCCGCTCTCCCCGGACCCCGCATTCACTATATCCCCTCTCCCCGGACCCCGCATTCACTATATCCCCTCTCCCTGGACCCCGCATTCACTATATCCGCTCTCCCCGGACCCCGCATTCGCTATATCTGCTCTCCCCGGACCCCGCATTCCCTATATCCGCTCTCCCCGGACCCCGCATTCCCTATATCCGCTCTCCCCGGACCCCGCATTCCCTATATCCGCTCTCCCCGGACCCCGCATTCGCTATATCCGCTCTCCCCGGACCCCGCATTCACTATATCCGCTCTCCCCGGACCCCGCATTCGCTATATCCGCTCTCCCCGGACCCCGCATTCACTATATCCGCTCTCCCCGGACCCCGCATTCACTATATCCGCTCTCCCCGGACCCCGCATTCACTATATCCGCTCTCCCCGGACCCCGCATTCACTATATCCGCTCTCCCCGGACCCCGCATTCACTATATCCGCTCTCCCCGGACCCCGCATTCCCTATATCCGCTCTCCCCGGACCCCGCATTCACTATATCCGCTCTCCCCGGACCCCGCATTCACTATATCCGCTCTCCCCGGACCCCGCATTCACTATATCCGCTCTCCCCGGACCCCGCATTCACTATATCCGCTCTCCCCGGACCCCGCATTCCCTATATCCGCTCTCCCCGGACCCCGCATTCCCTATATCCGCTCTCCCCGGACCCCGCATTCACTGTATCCGCTCTCCCCGGACCCCGCATTCACTGTATCCGCTCTCCCCGGACCCCGCGTTCACTGTATCCGCTCGCCCCGGACCCCGCGTTCACTATATCCGCTCTCCCCGGACCCCTCATTCACTATATCCGCTCTCCCCGGACCCCGCATTCCCTATATCCGCTCTCCCCGGACCCTGCATTCCCTATATCCGCTCTCCCCGGACCCCGCATTCACTGTATCCGCTCTCCCCGGACCCCGCATTCACTGTATCCGCTCTCCCCGGACCCCGCATTCACTGTATCCGCTCTCCCCGGACCCCGCATTCACTGTATCCGCTCTCCCCGGACCCCGCATTCACTGTATCCGCTCTCCCCGGACCCCGCATTCACTATATCCGCTCTCCCCGGACCCCGCATTCGCTATATCCGCTCTCCCCGGACCCCGCATTCACTATATCCGCTCTCCCCGGACCCCGCATTCACTGTATCCGCCCTCCCCGGACCCCGCATTCACTATATCCGCTCTCCCCGGACCCCGCATTCACTATATCCGCTCTCCACGGACCCCGCATTCACTATATCTGCTCTCCCCGGACCCCGCATTCACTGTATCTGCTCTCCCCGGACCCCGCATTCACTATATCTGCTCTCCCCGGACCCCGCATTCACTATATCCGCTCTCCACGGACCCCGCATTCACTATATCTGCTCTCCCCGGACCCCGCATTCACTATATCCGCTCGCCCCGGACCCCGCGTTCACTATATCCGCTCTCCCCGGACCCCTCATTCACTATATCCGCTCTCCCCGGACCCCGCATTCCCTATATCCGCTCTCCCCGGACCCTGCATTCCCTATATCCGCTCTCCCCGGACCCCGCATTCACTGTATCCGCTCTCCCCGGACCCCGCATTCACTGTATCCGCTCTCCCCGGACCCCGCATTCACTATATCCGCTCTCCCCGGACCCCGCATTCACTGTATCCGCTCTCCCCGGACCCCGCATTCACTGTATCCGCTCTCCCCGGACCCCGCATTCACTGTATCCGCTCTCCCCGGACCCCGCATTCACTATATCCGCTCTCCCCGGACCCCGCATTCGCTATATCCGCTCTCCCCGGACCCCGCATTCACTATATCCGCTCTCCCCGGACCCCGCATTCACTGTATCCGCTCTCCCCGGACCCCGCATTCACTGTATCCGCTCTCCCCGGACCCCGCATTCACTGTATCCCCTCTCCCCGGACCCCGCATTCACTATATCCCCTCTCCCCGGACCCCGCATTCACTATATCCGCTCTCCCCGGACCCCGCATTCACTATATCCGCTCTCCACGGACCCCGCATTCACTATATCTGCTCTCCCACAGTATACAGAACATAGAAATGCAATTATTTTAGTAAATATAAACTGCTAAATCCCTTTTCTCATCAGCAGTATAGAGCCGTCTTGTGATTTCTATCAGTGTCCAGCAGAGCACTAGTTAAGGCTTGTAGGAGGAGTTTTCATTCTGCCCTAGGAGGATGCAGAACCCCTGACCTCTGTCTGGACAGTTCTGATTTGCCCTGTTTCTGATCACATGCACTCTCCCAAGAAAAAAAAACAAAAACCCTCTCTAGCAATACACAACAAACTGAGCATGTGCAGAGTGACTCCACACGATATGCCTTATCAGGAGATAAGGGGGGGACACTGGAGGAAGGGGAGGATCATAGAAGACAGGATCAAACCGTGCAGAGGATTAACCCCTTAGGTTGCACAGTGAGTATAGCATGATTTACTGCATCTACAGACTGATTGTACTGCGGGGGGTTCAGGAACACTTTAATATGGAATGTTGTTATGGGTAAAGTTCTTATTTAACCTCTTCACGCCGGCTGAACGCAAATGTGCGTCCTCACAGCGCCCGGGCCTGGACATCGAGCGGCCGCACATTTGCGTTCTATTAAAAAAGGACATGTGCTGAGAGCGCATGCCTTGCGTGCTCCCAGCACACGTGTCCGGTACTCACGGAAAGGTCACGATCTCCTCTTTTGATTGGGACCGTTCCCGATCATGTGACCGCCGTGACGGCATGTCACATGACCCTAAACCCCACCCCGTCTCCCTGCTTCCGAAACTCTTAAAGGGCCGGGAGGCGCCGGCATGAAGGGATTGAAGCTGATCGGCCTTTAGTGGCTCTGGTTTTAGGCACAGTGCCGAGAATAAAGTGCAACTGAGCATGTGCAGAGCAGGACGGGTTAGTGTATTACTGGATTGTTGGTGCCTTACGTAGCGAGACGTGCCGCAGGGTCCAGCCTGAAGGGTTCCAGCAGATCTTCAGCAGCATGATCGGTGATTTATAGATTTCCTGTCCATGTAGAACTCTGCGGACTGCAGGGATGTTGCTGACACAATGCTTTGTATTGCAGGAGGACCCTTTAGCGGCCTGGGAGAGATCATTCACCGGGAGAGCGTGCCCATGCATACGTTCGCCAAATACCTCTTCACTGCTCTGCTGCCGCACGACTCTGACCTGGCCTACAAACTGTCTCTGCGGGCGATGAGGTGCGTATGGATCACCGTCTGTAATGATCATATCTCCTGACCTCGTTGTTCCCGGCGTGCCGGCCCTTCGGTCTACATCTGGAGGAATCTGATATCTCCTGACCTCAATGTTCCCGGTGTGCCGGCCCCTCGGTCTACATCTGGAGGAATCTATGATGATATCTACTGACCTCGTTGTATCCGGTGTGCCGGCCCCTCGGTCTACATCTGGAGGAATCTGATATCTCCTGACCTCAATGTTCCCGGTATGCCGGCCCCTCGGTCTACATCTGGAGGAATCTATGATGATATCTCCTGACCTCGTTGTATCCGGTGTGCCGGCCCCTCGGTCTACATCTGGAGGAATCTGATATCTCCTGACCTCGTTGTTCCCGGCGTGCCGGCCCCTCGGTCTACATCTGGAGGAATCTGATATCTCCTGACCTCGTTGTTCCCGGTGTGCCGGCCCTTCGGTCTACATCTGGAGGAATCTGATATCTCCTGACCTCAATGTTCCCGGTATGCCGGCCCCTCGGTCTACATCTGGAGGAATCTATGATGATATCTCCTGACCTCGTTGTATCCGGTGTGCCGGCCCCTCGGTCTACATCTGGAGGAATCTATGATGATATCTCCTGACCTCGTTGTTCCCGGTGTGCCGGCCCCTCGGTCTACATCTGGAGGAATCTATGATGATGTCTCCTGACCTCAATGTTCCCGGTGTGCCGGCCCCTCGGTCTACATCTGGAGGAATCTGATATCTCCTGACCTCGTTGTTCCCGGTGTGCCGGCCCCTCGGTCTACATCTGGAGGAATCTATGATAATATCTCCTGACCTCGTTGTTCCCGGTGTGCCGGCCCCTCGGTCTACATCTGGAGGAATCTATGATGATATCTCCTGACCTCGTTGTATCCGGTGTGCCGGCCCCTCGGTCTACATCTGGAGGAATCTATGATGATATCTCCTGACCTCGTTGTTCCCGGTGTGCCGGCCCCTCGGTCTACATCTGGAGGAATCTATGATGATGTCTCCTGACCTCAATGTTCCCGGTGTGCCGGCCCCTCGATCTACATCTGGAGGAATCTATGATGATATCTCCTGACCTCGTTGTTCCCGGTGTGCCGGCCCCTCGGTCTACATCTGGAGGAATCTGATATCTCCTGACCTCGTTGTTCCCGGTGTGCCGGCCCCTCGGTCTACATCTGGAGGAATCTATGATAATATCTCCTGACCTCGTTGTTCCCGGCGTGCCGGCCCCTCGGTCTACATCTGGAGGAATCTGATATCTCCTGACCTCGTTGTTCCCGGTGTGCCGGCCCCTCGGTCTACATCTGGAGGAATCTATGATAATATCTCCTGACCTCGTTGTTCCCGGTGTGCCGGCCCCTCGGTCTACATCTGGAGGAATCTATGATGATATCTCCTGACCTCGTTGTTCCCGGTGTGCCGGCCCCTCGGTGTACATCTGGAGGAATCTGATATCTCCTGACCTCGTTGTTCCCGGTGTGCCGGCCCCTCGGTGTACATCTGGAGGAATCAGATAATATCTGCTGACCTCAATGTTGTATATACTCAGGTGATGGTGTATCGATCCCTATTGTATATACTCAGATGGTGGTGTATCGATCCCTATTGTATATACTCAGGTGATGGTGTATTGATCCCTATTGTATATACTCAGGTGATGGTGTATTGATCCCTATTGTATATACTCAGGTGATGGTGTATCGATCCCTATTGTATATACTCAGGTGATGGTGTATTGATCCCTATTGTATTATACTCAGGTGATGGTGTATTGATGCCTATTGTATATACTCAGGTGGTGGTGTATCGATCCCTATTGTATACACTCAGGTGATGGTGTATCGATCCCTATTGTATATACTCGGGTGGTGGTGTACCGATCCCTATTGTATATACTCAAGTGGTGGTGTATCGATCCCTATTGTATATACTCAGGTGATGGTGTATTGATCCCTGTTGTTATATACTCAGGTGATGGTGTATCGATCCCTATTGTATATACTCAGATGGTGGTGTATCGATCCCTATTGTATATACTCAGGTGATGGTGTATTGATCCCTATTGTATTATACTCAGGTGATGGTGTATTGATGCCTATTGTATATACTCAGGTGGTGGTGTATCGATCCCTATTGTATACACTCAGGTGATGGTGTATCGATCCCTATTGTATATACTCAGGTGGTGGTGTATCGATCCCTATTGTATACACTCAGGTGATGGTGTATTGATCCCTGTTGTTATATACTCAGGTGATGGTGTATCGATCCCTATTGTATATACTCAGATGGTGGTGTATCGATCCCTATTGTATATACTCAGGTGATGGTGTATCGATCCCTATTGTATATACTCAGGTGGTGGTGTATTGATCCCTATTGTATATACTCAGGTGGTGGTGTATCGATCCCTATTGTATATACTCAGGTGATGGTGTATTGATCCCTATTGTATATACTCAGGTGATGGTGTATTGATCCCTATTGTATATACTCAGGTGGTGGTGTATTGATCCCTATTGTATATACTCAGGTGATGGTGTATTGATCCCTATTGTATTATACTCAGGTGATGGTGTATTGATCCCTATTATTGATGGAGTATTGATCCCTATTGATTACATCCTCTGTCCTCTCTCCTCCTCCAGGTTGCCAGTGTTGGAGAGCAGCGCCCCCTCAGGAGACGTGTCTCACCCCCATCACATTGTGTCCGTGGTGCCGAGCCGCTACCCCCGCTGGTTCACACTGGGACACCTGGAGTCTCAGCAGTGCGAGTTGGCGTCCACCATGCTGACCGCAGCCAAAGGTACGCCATTGTGCCCCGTGGTGGGCGGGACTAGGGGCGCCCTCTGATGGCCGGCTGTGTGATGTACATCCGTGTTCTCAGGGAAGAATCTCGTGGCCATTTCCCGCACCCTGACAAGCATAGATCTACACTCAGACAAAAATATTAATAAAACAAAAACAAAAAAACACCCCCCCCCCAAAAAACATACAAAAACCCTCTACACAGCCCCCTCCACAAAAAAAAAAAAAAAACACAAAAAAACGGCAGACACCACCCTACCCGCGCATCTATTGGCGGCTAGAGATGCCCATCACAGGTCCTGGCTGGCGATTCCTGGCTGACACCCAGCGATCGTCGGGGAGAGGTCTGTATGCACACAACACAGGTGTCTCTGCTGCCAGCAAGGACATGCTGCTTTGTATCTCTGCACAGCATGTCTCCCTAGTAACACAGCACACAGTTAACCCTTTGATAGCACCAGATGTTAACCCCTTCCTGCCCAGTGCCATTAGTACAGTGTCGGGGCTTTTTATTAGCACTGATCACTGTGTTGGTGTCACTGGGGATGTCAGTGATACCAAGTCAGTCCCGTCCCCCCTCCCCCAGTGTCAGAATGCCCTCCGCAGTCCCGCTATAAGTCGCTGATCACCGCCATTACTGGTAAAATAAAAACAAAAATCCCCGTCTCTATCCCGCCATTTGTAAACGCGATCACTTTCACGTCAACCAATTAATTTACACATATCGCAATTTTTTTTAGCGAAGACACGGAGCGGGAGACATTTGTGGCACTGACAGGTGGCACTGATAGGGCTACACTGATCATCAGTGCCCTGATGATCAGTGTAGATGTCCCCTCCGAGGAATGCCGATTGCCGGCTCTCCGCTCCTCTCCTCTGTCAGCGTGACGGCTCGAGAGGAGAGAAATGCCGATAACTGGCGTTTCCCTATTTACATGTGATCAGCTGTGATTGGACACAGCTGATCACATGACTGAGCCGACGTCATCGGCTCTTTCCGTTGATCGATGATCCGCTGTGTGCGATGGACACAACGCACCACCGATCGCCGCGCTGCGTGCTCCCGGAGCCACGCATGTGCGGTTAGAGTGGGAGGACGTCATATGACTCCTCCCAGAAAGAGAGAACCGCCTTGCGCCCGTCATTTCCTTATATGGCGGGTGGGAGGCGGTTAAAGTGCAGCCGAAGCTATTTTGGATGGACTTCTGATATGGATCGCACTCCGGCGGCCCGTTGTCAGCAGACCGAAGGCCGCTATTGGCTAACATCACAGAGCCGGTCCAGGTTCTGAAAAGATTCGGACCATGTGGGTAGGGGTCCCCCAGAATCCCGGACCGGCACCTGACTCCATGATCCATGGAAAGCCTGAGCCAGCCTTCCCCTCCCCCTGCACAGCCCGGTGCTCCAGTGAGTGCTGGAGGGGCAGAGCACAGAGTGGAGACTGACAATCCCGGCTCTCTGCTCAGAGCGGAGGGGAGAACTGAGCGATCGGCTGTGTTTGACCACTCAGTTCTCACTGCAGAGCCAAGCATCAGATCGAGGTTCTGTCCACTTAGGCGAGTATCATTTTATTTATTTATTTCCGGTACACAGCGCTTTACACACGCCCACATATATATTGTACATTCAGTCCCCGCCCCCGAGGAGCGTACAATCTAAGGTCCCTAACTCACATTCATACATGCATATACTAAGGGCAATTTTTTAGACAGGAGCCAATTGACCTCCCAACATGACTTTGGGGGGAAACCCACGCAGGCACAGGGAGAACATGCAAACTCCAGTTGTCGGGATCTGCTCCCCCCCACCCCCTCTTTTCTATTACTCTTCTTGTTCTTTTTTTCCCCTCCTCTTCTGTATCGCCCCGCCCCCGCTCATCTAAGTCCTTCCTCCGCCCAGGTGACATGCTGCGACTACGCACCGTGCTGGAAGCCATTCAGCGGAACATCCACTCCTCCTCCCTCATCTTCAAACTGGCGCAAGACGCGTTCAAGATCGCCACTCCGGCTGACAACAGCTCCGACACCACGCTGCTGAACGTGGCCCTGGAACTGGGGCTGCAGGTAGGGCCCGGCACATTCATTTCCCACGACCCTCCCCCATTGGTGGAGGCGGTCTGTGGAAAACGTCATCATGTGGGATGCAGTGTGTAACTGTGTGAACTCGAAGTGAGTGGGCAGAATAAAAAATATCATCCATCCCCTCCATCCATCCATGTCTCCATCCATCCATCCCCCATGTCCCCATCCATCCATCCCCCCATGTCCCCATCCATCCATCCCCCCATGTCCCCATCCATCCATCCCCCCATGTCCCCATCCATCCATCCCCCCATGTCTTTGTCCATTCATCCCTCCATCCATTTCACACCCCATGTCTCCATCCATTCCACCCCCATGTCTCCATCCATCCCCCCATGTCTCCATCCATCCCCCCATGTCTCCATCCATCCCCCCATGTCTCCATCCATTCCCCCATGTCTCCATCCATCCATCCCCCCCCCCATGTCCCCATCCCCCCATGTCCCCATCCATCCATCCCCCCATGTCCCCATCCATCCCCCCATGTCCCCATCCATCCCCCCATGTCTCCATCCATCCATCCATCCCCCCATGTCTCCGTCCATCTATCCCCCCATGTCCCCATCCATCCCCCCCATGTCTCCGTCTATCCACCCCCCCCGGTCTCCATCCATCCCCCCATGCCTCCGTCCATCCATCCCTCCATCCATTCCACCCCCATGTCCCCATCCATCCCACCCCCATGTCCCCATCCATCCCCCCATGTCTTCGTCCATTCATCCCTCCATCCATTCCACCCCCATGTCTCCATCCATCCCCCCATGTCTCCATCCATCCCCCCATGTCTCCATCCATCCATCCCCCCATCCATCCATCCCCCCATGTCCCCATCCATCCATCCCCCCCATGTCCCCATCCATCCATCCCCCCATGTCCCCATCCATCCCCCCATGTCTCCATCCGTCCATCCTTCCCCCCATGTCTCCGTCCATCTATCCCCCCATGTCTCCGTCCATCTATCCCCCCATGTCCCCATCCATCCCCCCCATGTCTCCGTCTATCCATCCCCCCCCTGGTCTCCATCCATCCCCCCATGCCTCCGTCCATCCATCCCTCCATCCATTCCACCCCCATGTCCCCATCCATCCATCCCCCCATGTCTCCATCCATCCCCCCATGTCTCCATCCATCCATCCCCCCATGTCCCCATCCATCCATCCCCCCATGTCCCCATCCATCCCCCCCATGTCTCCGTCTATCCATCCCCCCCCTGGTCTCCATCCATCCCCCCATGCCTCCGTCCATCCATCCCTCCATCCATTCCACCCCCATGTCCCCATCCATCCATCCCCCCATGTCTCCATCCATCCATCCCCCCATGTCCCCATCCATCCATCCCCCCATGTCCCCATCCATCCCCCCATGTCTCCATCCATCCATCCATCCCCCCATGTCTCCATCCATCTATCCCCCCATGTCCCCATCCATCCCCCCCATGTCTCCATCCATCCATCCATCCCCCCATGTCTCCGTCCATCTATCCCCCCATGTCCCCATCCATCCCCCCCATGTCTCCGTCTATCCATCCCCCCCCTGGTCTCCGTCTATCCATCCCCCCCATGTCTCCGTCCATCCATCCCCCCATGTCCCCATCCATCCCCCCCATGTCTCCGTCCATTCATCCCTCCGTCCATCCCACCCCCATGTCTCCGTCCATCCCACCCCCATGTCTCCGTCCATCCCACCCCCATGTCTCCGTCCATCCCCCCATGTCTCCATCCCCCCATCCATCCATCCCCCCATCCATCCATCCCCCCATGTCCCCATCCATCCATCCCTCCATGTCCCCATCCATCCCCCCCATGTCCCCATCCATCCATCCCTCCATGTCCCCATCCATCCCCCCCATGTCCCCATCCATCCCCCCCATGTCTCCGTCTATCCATCCCCCCCGGTCTCCATCCATCCCCCCATGCCTCCGTCCATCCATCCATTCCACCCCCATGTCCCCATCCATCCCCCCCATGTCTCCGTCCATCCATCCCCTCCATGTCTCCGTCCATGCATCCCCGCCATGTCTCCGTCCATGCATCCCCGCCATGTCTCCGTCCATGCATCCCCGCCATGTCTCCGTCCATGCATCCCCCCCATGTCTCCGTCCATCCCTCCCCCCCCCATGTCTCCATCCATCCCTCCCCCCCCCCCCCCCCCCCCATTCCTTCATGTCTCCGTGCTTTAGCTGAGAAATTATTTTGAAGAAAACCCCCCCCCCCCCCTAGCATTTTTAGCCGTGGCCATTTTGAGTAAGGGCAAATGATTCCTATAGCAGTTTCTGGAATCCATCTGCCCTTAGCTCAGGCATGCTTAGCTGACAAAGTCCCTCCTCCCATGAAGACTCCTGGAATGTAGGCCATCGTTTGCCTAGGCCAGAAACCAGGAAGTAACTGAAGAAATCTAAACCAAGTAAATATAATCCCCGCCTCCTTCACTAATGCTGGCAGAGTAAGGGTTAATGAGTGTTGATTGGGTGTGAAGTTCCATTGTAAGGCGTCTGCTTTAGTTTTCATTTATGTGCGGCAAAATATATGGATCCTAAAATGTGATCGATGATTCTTCTTCTCCAGGTGATGAGAATGACGCTCAGCACGCTGAACTGGAGGCGGAGGGAGATGGTGCGCTGGCTGGTCACTTGTGCTACTGAAGTCGGTATGTGTCACCAAACTCCTCCCCCCTGTCACCAAACTCCTCCCCCTGCCTCAGCGGGGGCCAATCACTCACAGTTCAATAATGACTGGAAAAGGGCGGTAAAATATCTGTATTCTCAGAACCCCACCCCCCTAAAGTGTACAAAGCGTACGAGGACCATACACGGGGAATGGCGCACACATGAGCGGAGCGATGTACAAAGCGTACGAGGACCATACACGGGGAATGGCGCACACATGAGCGGAGCGATGTACAAAGCGTACGAGGACCATACACGGGGAATGGCGCACACGCGATGGGAGCGATGTACAAAGCGTACGAGGACCATACACGGGGAATGGCGCACACATGAGCGGAGCGATGTACAAAGCGTACGAGGATCATACACGGGGAATGGCGCACACATGAGCGGAGCGATGTACAAAGCGTACGAGGATCATACACGGGGAATGGCGCACACGCGATCGGAGCGATGTACAAAGCGTACGAGGACCATACACGGGGAATGGCGCACACATGAGTGGAGCGATGTACAAAGCGTACGAGGATCATACACGGGGAATGGCGCACACATGAGCGGAGCGATGTACAAAGCGTACGAGGACCATACACGGGGAATGGCGCACACATGATGGGAGCGATGTACAAAGCGTACGAGGACCATACACGGGGAATGGCGCACACATGATGGGAGCGATGTACAAAGCGTACGAGGACCATACACGGGGAATGGCGCACACATGAGCGGAGCGATGTACAAAGCGTACGAGGACCATACACGGGGAATGTCGCACACGCGATCGGAGCGATGTACAGAGCGTACGAGGACCATACACGGGGAATGGCGCACACACGATCGGAGCGATGTACAAAGCGTATGAGGACCATACATGGGGAATGGCGCACACATGAGCGGAGCGATGTACAAAGCGTACGAGGATCATACACGGGGAATGGCGCACACATGAGCGGAGCGATGTACAAAGCGTACGAGGATCATACACGGGGAATGGCGCACACGCGATGGGAGCGATGTACAAAGCGTACGAGGACCATACACGGGGAATGGCGCACACATGAGCGGAGCGATGTACAAAGCGTACGAGGACCATACACGGGGAATGGCGCACACGCGATCGGAGCGATGTACAAAGCGTACGAGGACCATACATGGAGAATGGCGCACACATGAGTGGAGCGATGTACAAAGCGTACGAGGATCATACACGGGGAATGGCGCACACATGAGTGGAGCGATGTACAAAGCGTACGAGGATCATACACGGGGAATGGCGCACACGCGATCGGAGCGATGTACAAAGCGTACGTGGACCATACACGGGGAATGGCGCACACATGAGCGGAGCGATGTACAAAGCGTACGAGGACCATACACGGGGAATGGCGCACACATGAGCGGAGCGATGTACAAAGCGTACGAGGACCATACATGGGGAATGGCGCACACATGAGCGGAGCGATGTACAAAGCGTACGAGGACCATACACGGGGAATGGCGCACACATGAGTGGAGCGATGTACAAAGCGTACGAGGATCATACACGGGGAATGGCGCACACATGAGCGGAGCGATGTACAAAGCGTATGAGGACCATACACGGGGAATGGCGCACACGCGATCGGAGCGATGTACAAAGCGTACGTGGACCATACACGGGGAATGGCGCACACGCGATCGGAGCGATGTACAAAGCGTACGTGGACCATACACGGGGAATGGCGCACACATGAGCGGAGCGATGTACAAAGCGTACGAGGACCATACACGGGGAATGGCGCACACATGAGCGGAGCGATGTACAAAGCGTACGAGGACCATACATGGGGAATGGCGCACACATGAGCGGAGCGATGTACAAAGCGTACGAGGACCATACACGGGGAATGGCGCACACATGAGTGGAGCGATGTACAAAGCGTACGAGGATCATACACGGGGAATGGCGCACACATGAGCGGAGCGATGTACAAAGCGTATGAGGACCATACACGGGGAATGGCGCACACGCGATCGGAGCGATGTACAAAGCGTACGTGGACCATACACGGGGAATGGCGCACACGCGATCGGAGCGATGTACAAAGCGTACGTGGACCATACACGGGGAATGGCGCACACATGAGCGGAGCGATGTACAAAGCGTACGAGGACCATACACGGGGAATGGCGCACACATGAGCGGAGCGATGTACAAAGCGTACGAGGACCATACACGGGGAATGGCGCACACATGAGTGGAGCGATGTACAAAGCGTACGAGGACCATACACGGGGAATGGCGCACACATGATGGGAGCGATGTACAAAGCGTACGAGGACCATACACGGGGAATGGCGCACACATGAGCGGAGCGATGTACAAAGCGTACGAGGACCATACACGGGGAATGTCGCACACATGAGCGGAGCGATGTACAAAGCGTACGAGGACCATACACGGGGAATGGCGCACACGCGATCGGAGCGATGTACAAAGCGTACGAGGACCATACACGGGGAATGGCGCACATGCGATCAGAGCGATGTAGTGTATGGTCCTCGCACGTTTTGTACATCGCTCCGATCGTGTGTGCGCCATTCCCTGCGTATAGTCCTCGTCCTACACATGGGGAATGTCGCACACACGATCGGAGCGATGTACAAAACGTGCGAGGACCATACACGCGATCCAGACCACAGGGGTACAATATAGTTCCCTGCAGAGACTATGCCCCGAATTTCGCCCCACCCTACCCTGCTCCACCCTGCCCCGCCCCACCCCACCCCACCCCACCCCGCCCCACCCCGCCCACCCCGGTGATGGTACTGAACGCGGTTTTGTGTTCTTCCTCCGCAGGAGTCCGCGCTCTCGTCAGTATCCTGCAGAGTTGGTACACGCTCTTCACGCCTACAGAAGCCACGAGCATTGTCGCTGCGGCCGCCACGTCTCACACCACGGTGCTGCGGCTGAACCTGGACTACGCCCAGCGGGAGGAGCTAGCCAGCTGCGCCCGGACCTTGGCTCTGCAGTGCGCCATGAAGGACCCTCAGAACTGCGCTCTGTCCGCGCTCACCTTGTGCGAGAAGGATCACACCGCGTTTGAGACGGCCTACCAGATCGCCGTGGACGCCGCGTCCGGGGGGATGACCTACTCCCAGCTGTTCACCATCGCCCGCTACATGGAGCACAGAGGCTACCCGCTGCGAGCGTTCAAACTCTGTTCCCTGGCCATGAGCCACCTGAACCTGGCGTACAACCAGGACACGCACCCCGCCATCAACGACGTCCTATGGGCCTGCTCTCTCAGCCACTCTCTGGGAAAAAACGAACTGGCGGCGTTGGTGCCCCTGGTGGTGAAAAGTGTGCACTGCGCTACTGTACTGTCAGACATCCTCAGGCGATGCACGCTGACCGCGCCGGGATTGGCTGGGATTCCGGGCAGGCGGAACTCCGGGAAACTGATGTCAACGGACAAACCGCCGTTGCGCCAGCTGCTGGACGCGGCGGTCGGCGCTTACATTAACACCACCCACTCCCGCCTCACGCACATTAGCCCCAGACACTACGGGGAGTTCATCGAGTTCCTCAGCAAAGCCCGGGAGACCTTTCTGCTCGGCCAGGACGGGCTGCTGCAGTTCGCTCAGTTCATAGACAACCTGAAACAGATTTACAAAGGAAAAAAGAAGCTGATGATGCTGGTCAGGGAGCGGTTCGGCTGAGGCTGCCCTCCCGCCACAGTTGTCTCTCTGAGCGTCAAACACACTGGGCCCCCGAGGGCCCCAGACAGGACTGTATGCAGGAGCTTTTTCATTCCACCTGCCAAACATTTCATGTCTTTCTTTGGGGGCGGGGGTGGGGGGGAGGCACTTTGAATCTACAACCTCCTTCTTCTACACAGAGCCAGGCAGGGGTGACGGGACCGCGGCCATCTTGTTCCACATTCGCAGTATGTTGCCGGGTGCCAGTTCCTGTCCTCTCCAGTAGGGGGAGCAGCGGCCGTCTCTGTGTATAGAGAGTCTAGCCGTGACCAGGTGATGGAGTTGCACCAAAATCTGGGATCCTCACCCCAGAAATCGCCATTTTCCTTTTCTACAACCCTGAGGGCTGGCGAGACGCCTCATCATTGAAGAACAACGGCTGTCCTTGAGGGCCGGATGCAGGTGGGGGGGTGCAGCAAATCCTCGATTACGGTGAATTCCTCCCTCGTTGTGCAGCAATATACCTGTGTGACTGGGCTCTGATGGAAGCAACCTGACCTGTTCACTGAATGCAGCCGATAAGACAGAGAAAATGAATACTGATAATGGTTCACAAAAAGAACACACAGCAGCCGATGCTTTTCAGGGGCCCGCAGAACTCCCCTCTTCTTCAGGGGCCCGCAGAACTCTCCTCTACTTCTGGGGCCCGCAGAACTCCCCTCTACTTCTGGGGCCCGCAGAACTCCCCTCTTCTTCAGGGGCCCGCAGAACTCCCCTCTTCTTCAGGGCCCACAGAACTCCCCTCAGAACTCCCCTCTTCTTCAGGGCCCACAGAACTCCCCTCTTCTTCAGGGGCCCACAGAACTCCCCTCAGAACTCCCCTCTTCTTCAGGGCCCACAGAACTCCCCTCTTCTTCAGGGGCCCGCAGAACTCCCCTCTTCTTCAGGGGCCCGCAGAACTCCCCTCTTCTTCGGGGGCCCGCAGAACTCCCCTCTTCTTCAGGGGACAACAGAACTCCCCTCTTCTTCAGGGGCCCACAAAACTCCCCTCTTCTTCAGGGCCTAAACGAGGTGGACAGATATGAGATTTCCAGGATTGGCACAGATTCATTATTACAACACTAAATAACTAACGCATTTCGGGGGCCCACCAAACTTCCATCTTCTTCAGGGCCCAAATCTGATGGATAGAGATGAGGACTCCAGGATCAAACCATCATGCAGATTCATTGGTTTACTGTCCCCGTTCTCCACATTATTGACTCAGGTGTTCCAATCCCCTCCCAATCATGTGATTCAGGTGTTCCAATCTCCTCCCAATCATGTGATTCAGGTGTTCCAATCCCCTCCATATCATGTGATTCAGGTGTTCCAATCCCCTCCATATCATGTAATTCAGGTGGTCCAATCCCCTCCCAATCATGTGATTCAGGTGTTCCAATCTCCTCCCAATCATGTGATTCAGGTGTTCCAATCCCCTCCATATCATGTGATTCAGGTGTTCCAATCCCCTCCATATCATGTAATTCAGGTGGTCCAATCCCCTCCCAATCATGTGATTCAGGTGTTCCAATCCCCTCCCAATCATGTGATTCAGGTGTTCCAATCCCCTCCATATGTGATTCAGGTGTTCCAATCCCCTCCATATCATGTGATTCAGGTGTTCCAATCCCCTCCATATCATGTGATTCAGGTGTTCCAATCCCCTCCATATCATGTGTTTCAGGTGTTCCAATCCCCTCCATATCATGTGATTCAGGTGTTCCAATCCCCTCCATGGACACAGGTGTATACAATCCATCCCCTAGGCATGCAGACGGCTTCTACAAACATTGGTGAAAGAATGGGTCGCTCTCAGGAGCTCAGTGACTCCAAGCGTGGTCCCGTGATAGGTGGCCACCTGGGCAACAAGTCCATCCGTGACATTTCCTGGCTACTAAATATTCCACGTTCAACTGTTAGTGGGATTATAACAAAGTGGAAGCCACTGGGAACAACAGCCACTCAGCCACCAAGTGGTAGGCCACGTCACATGACAGGGCGGGGTCAGCGCATGCTGAAGCGCACAGTGCGCAGAAGTCACCAACTGTCTGCAGAGTCAATAGCTAAAGACCTCCAAACTTGGTGTGGCCTTCAGATGAGCCCAACAACAGTGTGTAGAGAGCTTCATGGAATGGGTTTCCATGGCCGAGCAGCTGCATCCAAGCCTTCCATCACCAAGTGCAATGCAAAGCGTCGGATGCCGTGGTGTAAAGCACGCCACCACTGGACTCTAGAGCAGAGGAGACGTGTTCTCTGGAGTGACCAATCACGCTTCTCTGTCTGGCAATCCGATGGGCGTGTCTGGGTTTGGCGGTGGCCAGGAGAACGGTACTTACGTTCTTACGTTTGGCAGCTTTTAGAGTCCCAGCCATGGCTTCGAATAAATTGGAACATTGGTTATCATTAAATAATACACCAAATTTTACTTTCAGTTTCCCATCCTTGTCTCTGGTGCCAAGACGATGGATCTGCTCCATCAAGAGACTAACTTCATGGTCTACATTCATGATCAATCTTGCACTCACCCAGTACGTTTGCTGCTCTGGTCTGCTGACTGCATTGTGCCAAGTGTAGAGTTTGGTGGAGGGGAGAGTTCCTGGGAATGTTTCATTTGATGGTTCCTGAGTCCTCATCTCCACCCATCACACCTAAGCCCTAAAGACGGGGGCCCCTGAAATGCGTTGACTGTTCTGTGTTGTCTTTGTGTGAACCAACTTTAAAAGCTTTCGGACTCTCAGATCTTTCTTCTGGCGCTCTCATCTAATCTTCAAGTCCGAGACCCCCCCCCCCCCCTTTTGAGGGACATCCCATTTTTGTTGAGTGCGGCCTCACCGGAGCCACTGTGCCTTATCGCAGTCTGATCGATCTACTGATAGTCTCGCACCTCATTGCTCCTTGTCCCAGATAGGTCGGAGGAAGGCTGCTTCCATCAGAGGCTAGTCACTCGAGTTTCGTTTAATTCAGGGCATCAGAACGTTTGCAGGGCCAACCCACTCCTCTGGACTGCACCTGTGAAGATGGGGGACCATTGGGGACTACTACCCCTCATCCTGACGTTGCCGCCGGCGGACTAAGCCTGGTATCTGCTGTGCAGGTTGGTTGGTCTTTGTAGGACAATGGCAGCATTGGTAATAAGACGTGAAAAAGACCCATAAGTCCACCTCTGCATCTTTCCGGTCTTCCTGCGGTCTCAGCGGGGCAGCGGCCGTATTGGCTGCTAAAAATGGCGAGTGCGCTTTTCCAAAGTCCTAGGTGGGGGTCGCAGACCTAAACGCCCGGGTGCTAAGTGCTAGCTGAGGCTCATCCTACGCCCCGTAAGCTATGCGTTTGGGTCAGAGGAAAAGCCAGCTGCACTCCTGTAAATTTTCAGATGTTGGCACCTTTATTTTCGGGAAACCAGCCCGGGACCTCCTCTGATGACGCATTTCACCCTCAGAACTGGTCTGAGTTGCAGAGGCTCCTATAATTCTGCCCAGCTTTGTAGGTGTCTAATGGAAAAGTTCTGCAAGTTGCTCATCTCTGCAAAACCCCTCAAGAAGGAACCTCATGACTAAGCTCTGTGGGTGGAGCAAAAAGGCCTTCAAGTTGCTCATCTCTACAAAAGTCTGAGGGAAGGAACCCCATGACTAAGCTCCGTGGGTGAAGCGAAAAGGCCTTCAGGTTGCTCATCTCTGCAAAAGTCTGTGAGGAGGAACCCCATGACTAAGCTCCGTGGGTGGAGCGAAACGCGTTGGTGGCATGGCCTGGTTGGAGCCCGAGCTTGGGCTGTCCATACATCACCTCACAGGGTTTTACAGAGGCGTGAGATCTCCAGGACTTTTCCATTAGATGTCTAGAGCTGGGGCGAGCTCTGTCCTTGTCTGCACTCCAAGCGGTTGTTACATAGGAGGACCTGGAGGAGGTCAGTTTGGGTCACAACTTTGTAGGTGAAATGCGTTATTGGAGTAGGTCATCCTAGGCGGGAACTCTGTGCTGTTTGTCCTGAACAATAAAGTTGCCAGCATTGGAATTTTCCTTGATTTATGGATCCGGGTCGGAGGAAAAGCCAGCGGCACTCCTGTAAATTTTCAGTTGTTGGCAACTTTATTTTAGGCAAAAAAGCCCGGGACCGCCTCTGCTGACGCATTTCACCCTCAGAACTGGTCCTAGTTTCAGAGGCTCCTATAACTCTGCCCAGCTTTGTAGGTGTCTAATGGAAAAGTCCTGGAAGTTGCTCATCTCTGCAAAACCCCTCAAGAAGGAACCTCATGACTAAGCTCCGTGGGTGGAGCGAAAAGGCCTTCAGGTTGCTCATCTCTGCAAAAGTCTGTGAGAAGGAACCCCATGACTAAGCTCCGTGGGTGGAGCGAAACGCGTTGGCGCCCGCACTCAGGCTGTCATACACCTCATAGGGTTTTGCAGAGGCGTGAGATTTCCAGGACTAGAGCTGGGGTGAGCGCTGTCCTTGTCTGCAGCACATCGGAGGACCCGGAGGAGCCTTAGGTCAGTTTGGGTCACAACTTTGTAGGTGAAATGCGTTATTGGAGTAGGTCATCCTAGGCGGGAACTCTGTGCTGTTTGTCCGGAACAATAAAGTTGCGAACTTTGGAACTTTCCTTGAATTTAGCCGACTTTTTCTCCTATGGCCGCCATTGGGCAGTCTGGACCTCGATGGGCCGCATGTGGCCCAGGGGAGATTCTCTGCTGGAGGGCCACACTTTATTCTGGTGCCCCTCCCTTCCCGGCTTATGGTAACAAGTGATATCTTTCCACGGATTTCATTCAGTCCAGATATGAGGCCAACACATGCTCCTCTGAGCCGGGGAACATAATGGGAATGGCCCCGAGAAGGCGCTGGGGGGGGGGGTTTAGGCACTTTGGCTCCTGGGTGTGTCCAGTCCCGAGATTAATAATTATTGCCTGTTAAATAATTCAAAACTTGGACAATATTTTTTTGGGGGCCCTCAGGGCCTGGCGCTACATATTGTAGTGGTGGCCCCTCTGGACGGCCCCTGTAGCCACACCCTTCATCCCTCCCACCTCATGCCTTGATAACCGGACACAGCAATGCTGCATAACCTCTGCTCCCCGCTTGCCGAGGCACTACAATTCCCAGCATGGCCTTCCTGCCACAGGATCCCTACTGTATCGGCTGTAGCTTTTCCCACAATGC
>NW_028320626.1:0-29256 GCF_062004578.1 Staurois parvus
AGAGGTGAGAACCCCTATCAGTGTTGGATGGAGGGGTGAGACCCCCTGTCAGTGTTGGGTGGAGGGGTGAGACCCCCTGTCAGTGTTGGATAGAGGGGGAGGGGTGAGACCCCCTGTCAGTGTTGGATAGAGGGGGAGGGGTGAGACCCCCTGTCAGTGTTGGATAGAGGGGGAGGGGTGAGACCCCCTGTCAGTGTTGGGTGGAGATCCCCTGTCAGTGTTGGGTGGAGGGGGAGGGGTGAGACCCCCTGTCAGTGTTGGATGGAGGGGAGGGATGAGACCCCCTGTCAGTGTTGGATGGAGGGGGAGGAATGAGACCCCCTGTCAGTGTTGGATCGAGGGGGAGGGATGAGACCCCCTGTCAGTGTTGGATGGAGGGGTGAGACCCCCTGTCAGCTTGTATTGCTCTCTGTGTCCCCGTTAGGGAGATCCCCCTCTCTATTTGTCCTGTTTACTGTGAAAGTAAAAGAAAATTCCAAATTTTGAGTTGTCCCCTGAAAATCTTCCAATGAGGACACTAGTTCTGGTGACATTGGAGTCCCCTAGGGATTCACTCTCACTTGTCTGGCTGTGACACAGAACATGAAGGGAAATCTCCCCAATGGGACATGGTTGAAAAAAAAAAGAAATCTGACAACAGAGGTTATAACACTCAATAACTGATATCCAAAATGAAAAAGAAACGTTTTGCCTTTTGTTCTACTTTAAATAGCAGCAAAGTACTCAATGCGCTGCCAGAAATCAGCCTGATAACTCCTCCTCCTGATAACTCCTCCTCCTGATAACCCCTCCTCCTGATAACTCCTCCTCCTGATAACTCCTCCTCCCGATAACTCCTCCTCCCGATAACTTCTCCTTCTGATAACTCCTCCTTCTGATAACTCCTCCTCCTGATAACCCCTCCTCCTGATAACTCCTCCTCCTGATAACTCCTCCTCCTGATAACCCCTCCTCCTGATAACTCCTCCTCCCGATAACTCCTCCTCCCGATAACTCCTCCTCCCGATAACTTCTCCTTCTGATAACTCCTCCTTCTGATAACTCCTCCTGATAACTTCTGATAACTCCGCCTCCTGCTGCATACCCTGTATAAAAACATCTGTGTGCTTATTTTTTGGAAAACATCTGTTCAGAGCAGCTCTGTCTCCCCAGTGTAAGGGAGTGCTTCAATTCTCACAGCCGTGATGTCACCCATAGGCTCTCATGCCCCAGCCGCTGTTGGCGCTCCCTTCTCTCCCCTGCAGCAGCTGCTCTCTGACACAGGGGAGCCTGAGCTGCAGGATCGTGTGACGGGATCAGATTAAAAAAAAAAACGTAAGTACTCGGATCTTGTTCATACAGGGAATGGGGGATAAGTAGGAGGAGGGGGGAACAGAGGGGGGCAGCTAGCCTAATTTTAAGTGGAAACCAACATTTGAATAGAGGAGGAAAAGTTGCATTCAGCTAAATCTCACCTGTTGTCTCGTGGTGCATGCTGGGAACCTCCAGTCCGCACAGTTTGGCGATCAGGGCCGTTTTCCCAACTCCACTTTTTCCGCAAACAAAAATTTTGTAGCTGGCGATGTCGGAGGGGAGCTGCGGAGGCAACACTGGTTGCTCTAAGAGACCTGGGGGGAAGGATTGCCATCAATGACATCATCAATACAGCATCTGATGTCACACAGACAACAAATATCAGGAGTGGCGGGATAAATCTGTGTGGGGCTTAGAAGTTAAAGGGAACTAATTCAGCGTCACTGCAAAAAAAATATGTGAGATAAGCAGCATGTAACAAGTGAAAGAAGATGTAATGAAATAATATGCCTACCATAAATTATTTACTAAACCCGAAGCACTCAGAATCCGGTGCAGCTGTGCATGGCAGCCAATCAGCTTCTACCTTCTGCTTGATCAATGAAGCTTTGGCAATAAAACCTAGAAGATGATTGGTAACTATGCAGAGCTGCACTAGATTTTGCACTCTCCAGTTTTAGTAAATAACCCCAATATGTAACCAGCGAAAGGCAGTGGCTGCAAGAGGAAATTTGGCAAAACAGACACTAGATGGTGCTGTGTGCATACAGAAATACAGAGACGTGTATAACAGCGGAATGGCCACCAGACGGCGCTATGTTAACAAACAAAATTACAAGTGTATTGACAGCGAAATTGTCGACAGGTGGCACTGTGTATATATATATAGTGTAATGACAGCGGACCGGCCAGCAGGTGGCGCTGTGTATATACAGAGGTGAAATGACAGCAGAGCGGCCGGCAGGTGGCGCTGTGTATATACAGAGGTGAAATGACAGCGGAGCGGTCGGCAGGTGTCGCTGTGGATACACAGGTGTAATGTCAGCGGGCGGCCGGCAGGTGTCGCTGTGGATATACAGAGGTGTAATGACAGCGGAGCGGTCGCCAGGTGTCGCTGTGTTTATACAAAGGTGTAATGATAGCAGACCAGCCGGCAGGTGGCGCTATGTATATACAGAGGTGTAATGATAGCAGAGCGACCGGCAGGTGGCGCTGTGGATACAGATGTGTAATGACAGTGAAGACGGTAGGTGGCGCTGTGGATATGTCCGGTTCGGTCGGTATTTTCGCAGAGACGTGACTCACCGAACAGCCGCCGCATCCTCTTCCGTAGGATGCAGCTCAGATAGTCTCTTCCCTCTTCGCTTTGCTGCCAGTCCGGGACGATCAGACTCCCAGCTTTGGGGAAAGGGGAGCGATGCATGGCGTCTCCTAGCAGCACTTCCGGGTTGGTCGCAAACGGATGACGTCAGATAAAGTACAGGAAATCACATGAACAGCTCAGGGGGAGCGCAGTCAGGACCACGCCCACTCGGGTTATTATTTATGAGGCTGGATAATAATTAGGCTTAACTCCTCCCCTTTCCTGTGTGCAGAGGGGAAGATAGAAGCTGCAAAGTCGCAGAAATACATAAAATAATGAGCAGTGAGTTGCAGTAGAATGGGGGGGGACAACTTTTATTTTCTTTAGTGTTGGGGGGAGGGGTGAGAGCCCCTGCCAGTGTTGGGGGGGAGAGCCTCTGTCAGTGTTGGATGGAGGGGGAGGGGTGTCATCTTCCACTGGGGACACTAGTTCTGGTGATCAGATGGATTACCTCAATTTGCAGAGATTTGCTCTCATTTCCTGTTTGGCGATGGGAGAGGAAGTGAAGGGAAATCTCCCCCATGGAGACACAGATGGCAAACATAAACTGCCAGGAGTCATAACCCTCCATTAATCCATCCAAAACGAAGAAGTCTTTATTTCTACTTTATTAAAGCAGAAAAAAAAAAACCTACCCCGTCCTGTCTCACCAGGACGGGGGCAATCTGCCCCCCATCATCCCCCAGAAATAAGACCCAATATAAAGGGATGTTGCTCCGGATGGACTGACCCCCCCCATACAGCAAACCCCATTGTCCCCCAGAAATAAGACGCAGAGCCAGAACGTGTGAAACATTATCTCATCGCAGTTTAATGGTGTCCATCGGTGTGGGGGTGACTCCGGCACTGTAAGACACGAGCAGCTTTTTTGTGTCTGGAGAGGCGTTTATGTTCCCCAAAACATACTTTGCCCCCACTCCCTCCCCCCCCCAGCCCAAGATGGCTGCTCCACAAGCAAACGGCATCACTGCAGCCCGAACAATTCCGGGATGATTCCTAAATCTCCTTCCACAGCGTCTACAGCCTAAGCCAAGGGTGCAATGTTATACTTTGTCCACAAATGAAGAGACGTCATGACACAAATAGTCTTTATGTAGAAAGAAACTTTAATAAATATTCCAGCGCCCGGACTGGCATAACTGCGAAGAACAGAGAACGTCGCCCCCCCATCCCCCGAATCCCTGTATATTGCTAGCTTAATACTCAGGTCTGCCAAAACCAAAATCCACCGTTGCAGAAGAACACTGGAGGCTCAGGAGCTCGGCCTTCCCCTATAAAGGATTCAAAGACTTGTAGCCTAAAGGCCAAGTTCACCTTTTACATAAACTGACCCATGCAGGTAAGGGGGGCTAGTAGGTTAAAATGAAAAGGGCGGCTGAGGGGCCACAGTGTAAGAACTAAAAAGGATAATCTCTTTACCTATCCTCACAGGGGAGCCTTGACGGCCATTTTGTTGTAGCCCAGAGTGATGGAAATGGGGCCACAGCAGGACTGTGAATCCTGGTGGGGATGTGAGACTAAGGAGTGTTTGCTGTAGCAGGGAAGAGCTCACTGCGCAGCTTACAGAGGACAAGGGGGCGCTCTTCACGTCTGGAGGAAATGTAATCTCTAGCCACGGAAAGGTTTCTTCACAGTAAGAGCTGTGAAAATGTGGAAAAGACTCCCTCAAGAGTTGGTTGTGGCCAGCTCAGTGGATTGCTGTAGGAAAGTCCTGGATTCTTTCTTGGATACACAGAATATAACTGGATATAACATTTATAGGGAAAGTAGATCCAGGAAATATCCGATTGCCTCTCAGGGGATCAAGAAGGATTTTTTTTCCCCTGCAGGAGCAGATTGGATCGTGCTTTGCTGGGTTTTTTTTGTCTTCCTCTGGATCAACTGTGGGTGGAGGATTATAACTTTTTTTTTTTTTTTGCAAGGGTTGAACTGGATGGACTTTTGTCTTTTTTTCAGCCAGACTAACTATGTAGATTTGATGTGCAATCACTCCTGCAATACTGGGGGTGGGTGCTCAGCATTTAATGACTGCCCTCTCCACAATGTAAATATTGGGAGTACTTCGGCTTCATGGGTCACGGGTAAGGAATTTGCATTAACAATTGTCATGTTTCACATGACTGTCATATGCCTTTAAGTGTTCTCTGTATTTTGTCTCTGCTCCTCCCTTTCTTTTGGTTTAGGGAATGCTGGATACATAGCCCCACCCCTTTTCCCAGTAAGGCATTGCCGCTCTAGCTTCTTGTCATGAAGAAGATCACATTATGATCTTTTGACCTATTCGATGTTCATTGTAAGATTCTCTCAGTTTATGGAATAAACTTCACAAGATGTCTTCTGGATTGAGGCACTGCTTGTGTTATTCAACTAAGATTGGAGTTATCGCTATCTCACCACAACTGTAAGGTACAGAGATCACACTATCAATGCTGAGATTGGAGAGACAGAACAACAATTATTTCTCTAAATGGTACTTTAAACTACTGGGGCCCCTTCTCTGCATGGGACAATTTATGTAAAACGTGGACTTCGCCTTTAAGAATTACACAGTTCAGATGTGTGCGCTGTACTTATTCTGCATCATCAGTATTGCTTCTTATAGTTTGTGGCCTGCCTCCCCAAACTGCTGACACTGCCATTGGGATGCATACCAGTCAACCAGATGACAGCAAACACCACTCCCCAAAAATGGCAGAACACCAAATATTTCATACTTCTGCCTAAATCGGCATTTCCTAAACTTTGGCCACCATCACAACCTCCTCAGTATCCGAGCGCCCCCTGTAATCCCCGAGGGTCACCGCTGTTGCCTGGCTACACTCACAGAGTCACTTAGTACACCCACTGACACTTCACGCCGAATTACACATCCCAACTTTACTATGAGCTAGCTGGCACTCTGCACTCCAAGGAGGACACTGCACTCTCCAAAACAACCAATGGCTAAGGACCTGGTCGCTTCCAATCTGTGGTTTCAGTCACCATGTTTCCTCTAGTGTCTGGACCTGGTCGCTTCCAATCTGTGGTTTCAGTTCCCATGTACCCTCTACTGTCTAGACCTAGACGCTTCCAATCTGTGGTTTCAGTCACCATGTGTCCTCTACTGTCTACACCTAGAAGCTTCCAATCTGTGGTTTCAGTCACCATGTGTCCTCTACTGTCTACACCTAGAAGCTTCCAATCTGTGGTTTCAGTCACCATGTGTCCTCTACTGCCTAGACCTAGAAGCTTCCAATCTGTGGTTTCAGTCACCATGTGTCCTCTACTGCCTAGACCTAGAAGCTTCCAATCTGTGGTTTCAGTCACCATGTGTCCTCTACTGCCTAGACCTAGAAGCTTCCAATCTGTGGTTTCAGTCACCATGTGTCCTCTACTGCCTAGACCTAGAAGCTTCCAATCTGTGGTTTCAGTCACTACATTTCCTCTAGTGTCTGGACCTGGTCGCTTCCAATCTGTGGTTTCGGTTACCATGGTTCCTCTAGTGTCTGGACCTAGACGCTTCCAATCTGTGGTTTCAGTTACCATGGTTCCTCTAGTGTCTGGACCTAGATGCTTCCAATCTGTGGTTTCAGTTACCATGGTTCCTCTAGTGTCTGGACCTAGACGCTTCCAATCTGTGGTTTCAGTTACCATGGTTCCTCTAGTGTCTGGACCTAGACGCTTCCAATTTGTGGTTTCAGTCACCATGTGGCCTCTACTGTCTAGACCTAGAAGCTTCCAATCTGTGGTTTCAGTCACTACACTTTCTCTAGTGTCTGGACCTGGTCACTTCCAAGCTGTGGTTTCAGTCACCATGGTTCCTCTAGTATCTGGACCTGGTCGCTTCCAATCTGTGGTTTCGGTCACCATGTGTCCTCTAGTGTCTGGACCTGGTCACTTCCAATCTGTGGTTTCAGTCACCATGTGTCCTCTAGTGTCTGGACCTGGTTGCTTCCAGTCTGTGGTTTCAGTCCCTAATAGGACAAAGCAATTCCTTTATCCCGCAGAGGCAGTCAGGCACTAAAGGGAGCATAGCGACTGGACATACCACCTAGTCCTGGACCAATAGTGAAACGCAGCTCTAAATCCTCCCTGCTAATGCCCTCTAGTGAATGAGAGACTACAAGGCCACACAATTGGCGTGCTTGACAGGACAAGACTTTCTTCATCATATGAAGGTCCCAGAAGCCACCACACCTGCTCTACAACTTCATACGCTCTCCTGATAACCATGAGAAGCTAGAGTAGTAGACCAGGCTTGCTGGGAGTGAGGGCAAAACGGTTTATAAAAAGGGAGATCTAGCAGAAGGAATAGCAAGATTCAAAGTCAAACCAGCCAAGCAAGCTCTATTGCTCGGTTTTGCAGTTTGTCGGTAGTGCTACCGCCTTTGCTGAGTCAACAGCTTTGCAATAAGGTTGCAGGACATCGGGGACAAGACCTGGAAAAACCTGAAAGGGCTGGTGTAAAAGTCAAAGCTGCCATCTTACTGGCTCATGGAATGGACATACAAGTCGGCCTCTGCAAAGCTTTATTATTCCAGGACAGATCACACCGGCTCATGTCGGAAATCCTGGGACAAAACCACAAAAGGGTTAAGTAGTGTAAAACGGGTCAAAAGGAATTCAGGGAGAGGGAGGGGAGGTTTCCTGTTCAAGAGTCCGTTTTCCATATTATCTTTTGGCTCGGACAAAATACAAGGCGTTGGTTTTGGGGTAATATTTGACGTTCTGTTTTTTGTCCATGAGACCCCCAAAAATGATGAGCTCCCCTCGGCCCTGAACCACTGTGTGTAAACTGGTTTCCGGAGGGCCCACCACAGAACTGTTGCTGAAAATCTTCCATTTTACCCGCCCCCGTTCCCGGGTGTCTTGAATGTCCAGTGCGTACATCTGCATAGGTTTGCAGTTCATGCTTTGATATAAGGGTTTCCCCACGTTGAGGGACTGGGGCGGGTGATGTCCTAGGCGGCGGGCGATAGGCGGGAGGGAGTGGCCGTCGCCCTGGCCTGAGACCGGACGGGCAGATACTGCTTCGGCTCCACTGCTGGGTGAACCTGGGGAGGGGAGGGTTGGAGGACTGACGGGGTTAGCTCCCCCGCTATGTGATGAAGAGGAGGGGGAAGAAGATGATGCAAGGGCTCGGACAGCTTCGAGGCCCCGGCGAAGTGCTCCTGGTGAGATGGCGGCAGATAAGGTGGAAGAGATGTGAGGGGGAGTGTGTACTCCATTGATCTGCTCCGGAGGGTTTCTACCCATAGTATCCACATCTAAGTCCCCCCGCTTCCATGTGCATTCCACCGCCCCGAGACACAGCTCCTTCTGCTCTGGTAGAGATCCCCTTCGGGCAGACAGCGGATGGGAAGCTTTGTGGTCACTGCCCTCAGCGGCAGGGGGTGAGATGACCTGCAGGGGGATGTCCAGAGATGCTGCTGGGGAGACACTCCCCCCATTAAGCACAGGAGACAGGCTGCCTTCCCGTGATCCACCGGTAGCTTGCCTCTGTGCCCGGGGCTTCAGGGTTCCCCAACGGCCGTTCACACAGGGGGCCTCATCCGGCGCTCTAACAGGTGAGTGCGAGCGGTATTCACGAGGTTCTGGAGCCAGGCCAGGCGGCGTGGCGCTGATCGGAGACGGTCGAGAGTTCAAGCTTGGACTGAGGGGTGCACGGCCGCTGGGTGCTTGGCTGAAGACCACCACGCATTGACCAACCTGCAGGAGAGAGAGAGGCAGCTTGGTTACCGCAAGAGGATTAAAAATGGAGTATGAATCATTCCAGCAACAACCACAAAGACTATCACTCAGCAACTGCTACACCCCCCCCATCAATGTCATAGAAAACAGCCAGGAGTTTGAAAAGAGGAAAAATGATTTTTGTACAAATGAGCAACAAGATTAAAGCCACCGAGTCACTGAAGTTCAAAGATGCTGATCTGCAACTTCCCACCAAGGAGCACATTCCCACCAAGAAAGACTGTACGCTCTGCCTGGCCAAGATAAGCTGTTGAGTAAGAGGGAGGGCGGGGGGGGGGGGGGGGTTCCTGAGCTGGTGTATAGGCAAGTTGCAAAGCCGATACTCATCTCTACAGCTAGCCCTTAACCCTTTTCGCTGCCAGGTCCATTTGTTGTGTGGACCTGATAGCGGGTTGGGGGGGTTTACACAGAATCCAGTGGCTGCAGCTACCAGGATTGTGTATAAAACGGACGACAGGCAGACTCCTGTCAAGTGGAAGCAGTTGGGCAGCTGTGCTTCTGCCCGATTGCTTCCACAGACCCCAGTTACTATGCCCCCCCCCATCATGTACACACTCCCGCTATGTATTCAACATGGTGGATGCCCATGGGTGGAGGGAAGAGAGGAGGAGCCAGAGAAGTGTATTGAAATGCGATCGGCATTGCAATACATTCAGTGGAGCCCAGAAGAGACACCGGGGGTCTTTGAAGCATTGCCCATAGAAAATATCGGCTGCTGAAGTTTGTCACCATTTCACAAGCAGGCGCACACAAATGTAAGGTTTGACATGTTGGGTATCTACTTACTCGCTGCAACCTCGTCTTTTATATTTTACCAAAATGTAGGTCATTTGTGTTCGTTTGTATTTTACTGAAATTTGCGGTAATTTCGTATGACATAAAAAATTGGAACTACCACTATTTTATTCTCTAGGGTGTCTGCTTTCAGAAAATAAAAAAGGCTTGGGGGTTTTTGTGATTTATTTTTTTTTTTTAAACGTGTGAAAAAAAAAAATGCAAAAACAGCTCTGGCAGCAAAAGGGTTGAATAGGTTATGTTCCTTCGTACCGCTACAACTAAAACCTATCAATCTTAAAAGATTTTTCAGCAGGGGTAAAAGAACAGGAAGTTGGTAGCGTGGCTGACTAGGGAACACTTTACTTCTGTCACAATTCATAGAATTGTACCCGCTGACGGTGAAGTCCTCGCAGATCCCCATTTCATTGACAGCTTTGCCTCCTACTATAGGCGCCTCTACAGCACGCGGGTGATGCATGCGGAGGAGGGCTTGCTAGCCTACCTGGTGCTTTTCAAACTCCCACGACTGACAGACACCTAGAAGGAAAGACTGGATGCCCCGTTACATTCGGGGAGGTGCAATAACCATCTCTGCTCTTCAGCCTGGGAAGAGCAAGTACCCTAAACCGCGAGATTCTCCAGAACACCTCCCCAGCCCAACAGGCAGGTAATTCATTGGGAGGGAGGAGATTCCGGAATCACTCATCCAATTGGATATCCATCATTCCAGAGACGACCTGGTCTTGGAAGTCCGGTACATTGGTAGAACAAGGACCCCTGACATTCGTCCCAATACCAGTAGGATCTCGAGCTGCACTCAGCAGAGGACTGCATCAAGGTCGTTAATGTCAGGAGTAATGGGAAGAGAGCCCAGAAAAAGGTCTTCAAAGACGCACAAGGTAAGTACGTCCATCACCTACAGACACCAGCACACAACTGAGGCGTGGTGGGCGGGGTTACGCCTGGGCAGGGATTCTACACATTTCCGGCCAATGTACTGGCTATAAGAAGCATTGTACATCAACTTTCATTTTGCAAAAACATTTCGCTGTAACGAGAACAAAAAAAAGAGACTTGTAATATTTTCGTCCAGCGATAAACCCCCAACAAAGAACGGCATTTCCATGATTAATGACTGTGCTGGAACTCGTGCCGCAGGTTTGTACATTACACAGGCCCCCCCATCTAGGACTCACCCTACAGGCCGGGTGACACCACAGCTCCGGCGCTCCATGCTCTTCATTCTCCACCTTCAGCTGCTGCCAGGTCCAAGGGGTTGTGTCCATATGGAGAAGCCAGGCATCCTTAAAGAGCTGCCATAGGAAGAGATATTATACACAGCTATCCAAAAACTACGATTATCTGGCATGATTTTGGAGCACATTTCAGAACACGTTTTATTGGCCTAACCAGAACACTTATGCCCAATACGCTGAGCCCCCAACACTAAGAACCTGTGCCCCGAGCAAGAACAATATAACTAAAACCCAACAACAGCTTTCCCTAGCATGCTGGACACCATCATTAGCGAACATCTTTAATACCTGTTGTAATGGTGGTAGAAGCCCAGTGCCATGCCCATCTAACACTCCCCTCCCCCACGCAGCACCTACAGGAGCGTGACCCTCTCTGAAAATGTTGAGGTACCACAAGCCAATGCACTACCTGTGGACTCCAAGCAGCGACTGCTGACGCATTGATGTCAACTTGGAGTCTGCCTGGAGCATGCATCCTAGAGTGACAACGCTGCTCCTGCATGGACAACACTGTCACCCTGAGACCGGAATACAAGACTTTTATCATTTTAGGTTTGGTTACACTTGACCCTATTCTACTGAATGCTCCTCTCCTGATGTTAGGAGCCCCTACACAGCCTGTAGTGGCAGATCTTGGCTGCAGAAGTGACTGTCACTACTAGGGATGCGCTGATACCCATTTTTTTTACCGGCGAGTACGAGTTACCGACACTTGCACTCAAGTACTCGCCGATACCAATTCCCAATACCTTTGTGGGGTGATTAGAGTTCATACAAAAGGAATGGCCTCAAATCAAATCGCATGCGATTCTATGCGGTGCAAACAGGAATGTGGCGCAATTCCTGTCCAAATTGCAAACGATTTTCCTCACCGCTGCTGTGTGAATCCAGGGTGAAGTCACTATGACAAGCTCGGGTTCACACAGGAGCAGTACGAGAAACCGCAGGCAATTCCGACAGAAAGTGCACTGCATTCCTCTTCAAATTGCATGCTATTCTTCGCAATGCGATTGGAGCCCGATCATTTTGTACGGGCTGAAAATCACAACGCAAAACGTATCGGTTCTAAGTACTGGGGCATTTGCACAAGGGGGCGCTCTTCACGTCTGGAGGAAAAGAAATGTAACCTCCAAACACGGAAAGGTTTCTTCACAGTAAGAGCTGTGAGAATGTGGAATAGACTCCCTCCAGAGTTGGGTGTGGCCAGCTCAGTGGATTGCTGTAGGAAAGTCCTGGATCCTTTCTTGGATACACAGAATATAACATTTATAGGGAACGTTGATCCAGGGAATATCCAATTGCCTCTCGGGGGATCAGGAAGGAATTTTTTCCCTGTAGGAGCAAGTTGGATCGTGCTTTGCTGGGTTTTTTTTTTGCCTTCCTCTGGATCAACTGTGGGTGGAGGATTATAACTTCTTTTTTTTTATGACTGAACTGGATGGACTTTTGTCTTTTTTCAACCAGACTATGTAACTAATCAAAAATTATGTATCGAAGCTAAAAAATATATATAGCCTATATCACCGCAGAAATATGTGAGATACTTTATATCAAACACATAATACAACTCAAACTGAGACTGGAGCCGCTATTTTAAATCAATTCAAAATAAAGGAATGAGTGACCAATATTACATCTGAGCCGATCTGCTTTAATGAATCTCCACATCTATTGGGATCGGATTTAATGCGGATTAATCACCAGCATCTGGTGAGTTCGCACTTTGATGAGTTGAGCACATCGGAGATCACGGTTGTGGTGGACACTCTTTGAAAGAAAGATTTGGACTTTATATTATGAACTGATATTTTTTCACTTTTACACGGTTTGCTGGAAGTGTTGTTTATTATATATGTTTATTTTTATTGTTTATGTATTATTTATATTTATTTATGAATTTTCCATTGTTTTATATTTCACACAATTTTGGGGATTGAATTGCATCTCATTAGCTGTTTATGGTGGTCTTCACTTATTTATGTTCCTTTAACTATAACTACTTGTGCAAAAGCTTAGCATCGGCATGGATATCGGTGCAACTCAGGTCACTACTCTTGGTAGTACATAGCGTGGTTGGGCAGCTAAAATGATGACAAGACGGAGCTCACAGAAGACGACAACACCTCTGGTTTAAAGATTGGCTCACTACTTCCCCCTCTAATGTCCGGCATCTCCCACTAAGGTCAATGTACTCTCTGCAGTAGAACAGTCACTCTGGTAACCGCTATGGGCACTAGAGGAAGCCCAATGATTTAACACTTGATAACAGGTCCTCTTGTCATTTTGGTGTAACCAGTCAGATGCTGGTATTCTCCTCCTAGATTGTAAGCTCCAAAGAGCAGGGCCCTCGATCCCCTCATGTTTTGCATTGTATTGGTATTGTTCTGTCACATGTTCTGTCCCCCTTTGTAATGTACAGCGCTGAGCCAACTATCGGCGCTTTATAAATACTGTATAATAATAATAATAATGTACGCAGCAAAGGACGAGAGCCACGCCAAGCAGACAGATGGCTGTACAAAGAAGGGAGCAATAGGGAGTAAAATAATCCTCAGGCATTGGGGGAGATTTACTAAAACTGGAGGGTGCAAAATCTGGTGCAGCTCTGCATAGAAACCAATCAGCTTCCAAGTTTCATTGTCAAAGCTTCACTGAACAAGCTGAAGTTAGAAGCTGATTGGCTCCCATGCACAGCGGCACCAGATTCTGAGTGCTCCAGTTTTAGTAAGTCATTCCACGCATGGCATGGGATCCCCGAGTTTTTTATCCCACAATGGGGGGGGGGGAGTGGGAAGGAGAAGTGCACCGGCACATCATCTACTCACAGCATTGGGTCCTCCGCAGCCGCCCAGGATGAGAATGGTCTCGTTGTCAATAACAATCTATGAGGAGGAAGAGAAACCCGTTAGGACAGACGAAGGAATAAAATGTAAGTGTGAACACGAAGAGCTGAGAGTCACGACACAACAGAAGGGTCTGTGGGAGGCAGGAAGAGAAAGCAAAAAAAGTTTAAGAAGTTCAGAATTCTTTTTTTTTTTTAGTGGAGTCTCTCATGCAGAACAGCACATAACCTCCTCCTTTGCACAGTGCATACAATCCACCACCCACTCCGACGGCAATATCCTTGATCTTGTCTTCTCCAACCGCTGCGCTCCCCACAACCTAACACCCCCTTCCCTCTCTCTGACCACAACCTGATTACCTTCTCTATCTCCTCGTCCTCCAACGCCTACCCCTCCAAATGTCACACTACTACCAGCCGTAACCTCCGCAACCTTAACCCTGCCCCCCTCCACTCTGCAGCTGATCAACTCCATGACAGCATCCTCCCCCTGTACTGCCCCGACTTGGCTATGACTGCCTACAACAACGCGATGTCAGCAGCCCTTGATTTACTAGCGCCTTTAACCACTTCCTGTCCGGACACTTTTACCCCTTCCTGTCCAGGGCAATTTTTAGCTTTCAGCGCTATCACACTTTGAATGACAATTGCGCGGTCATGCAATACTGTACCCATATGAATTTTTTACCATTTTTTTGAGACAGATAAAGCTTTATTTTGGTGGTATTTATTCACCGCTGGGATTTTTATTTTTTTTACTATGTAAATGAAAAAGTCCAAAAATTTTGAAAAAAAGTGTTTTTTTAAATAACATTTTGCAAATAAATAATATTTCATCATAAATCTTGGCCAAAATTTATTCCGTTATTTTTTTAGTAGAAAAAAAAAAAAATCCAAATTAGTTTATAACCAAAAATTATAATTTTTAAACATTTTTTTTACATTTTATTTTTTTTATATTATTATTTTTTATTTTAATTTTTTTTTCTACATACTGTCACCCTAGCAGTACAGTGTCACCATGGTGACACTGTACTACTTGTGGGGGGTGATGAAGATTTTTTTTTTTTTTTTTTTTACACTGATTGCTTTTACACCCATATAGGATGTAAAAGCAATCATTTCTCTTTCTCTCAGTCTGCATTCTTGCAGTCATTGAGAATTACTGAGTGAGCTGTGAGTGGTCACAGCTTGTCACATGGTACAAGACTGTTGTGAATAGCCTTGTACCATGTGACCTCTGTGATCATTCACAGATTTCACACATAGTAAGCAATGATGTCACAAGTGACATCTTGCTTACTACTTTGCATGTGATCACTGATTCGCCAATCAGTGATCACATGATCGGGACCTCGTACAGAGGTCCCGTCCGACGATCGGTGTTTCACTGTGTCCGGAGGACACAGCGGGCACCGGATCGCGGTGGTGCGCGCTCCCAGGGAGCGCGCACAGCTAGAAAAGGCGGGTGCCGTTTATGAACGGCAACCCGACCCTGGACCGCCACCGTCCTGCCGTTTATAAACAGCAGGTGGACTGCAAGAGGTTAACCACATGCAACATCAGACCCCGACAGCTCCAGCCCTGGCAGACTGATCACACCAAAACCCTCCAACGACAAAGTCGTGCCCTGGAGCGACTATGGCGCAGAACCAAATCCCAACAAGCCTTCACCCGCTACAAATCTGCCTTCCACACCTACACCTCCTCCCTCCACGCAGCCAAACAAGCCTACTGTGGCCAAGGCAGCAGCATAATATGCCGAGACCTGCAGAGGTCATAAGATGAGAGACTTATACCTGAGATTGTCCCCCTCGGGGAAAAGGACACGGCCCAGAAATAGCTGGCTTGGACCATGACCATTGCTCCATATCCAGAACCCAGACGTCATTGCTCCTGTGAAAGAGACGCATGTCATTAGAACACATTCTGATACATCTAGATGAGGAGATAGAGATCACAACCTGCTACACCAACATAGAACAGGGCAGTACATGTCGTCTTCTCTGCCGGTGAGACCGCTGAGAGGACAGACAGCCCACAGAGAAGGACAGACAGCAATCCTGGGGACGTATGGGGGGGGACATCAATGAGCACCTTTACAGAAGAGAACAAGTAGAGCGAACTCACATCTGCCGAGACCCAAGTGAGCCCCCGAAAACAATCATCTTGTCCCCAATAACGCAGGAGGAGTGGCCGGCCATGGGCGGAGGACCATGCGTGGTGACGATGCAGTTCCACCTGTAGAAGAATGGACAGCCAACAATCAGATAACTACAATTGTTTGACTTCTCCTCCCTCCCCCCTCTTCTGTTCAGCAGTTTACACAACAATCTGTATATATGCAGACAGGAAGATGGCTGCACAAAGGAGGAGCAACCGCACCATCAGGGAGTGGAGGAGGAAGCAGTGTGTGTCTTGGCAGATATTGGAGGAGGAAGTAGGACTGGATCAGTGATCAGAGAAAATATATTGGCTCAGATTATAGGTTTGACAGAAGGTAGGTAATCCTAGAAGGTTTCAAGGCAGAAAGTGCTAAGCAGTGAATGGAAAGTCCTAAAAAACAGGGAGAGGCATTTGGGAAACTCCGAGGAGCCTAAAGCTAAATTATCTACCGGCCTCTTCATCAACTTGCATATAAATCCGGTTTTCTTTACATACCTTATTTCAGAGCCAGTGCTGTCATCACTGGGAGTCTCTGCTTCTCTATGCAATGCAGGAAGATCATGGCTGGTGGGAGGGTGCTGTACATAGCTTCCTGAAAACATTACAGCACCCTGCCTCAATACTCCTCTCAGTGGGGTGACTCCTGGGAGGAGATATGCAAACATCAAATGCCTTGATGGGAGGGCGACAGTCTGATGAGTGGGTGTTCCTAGGCAGCCTGTATGTGCATAGGCAACACCCACATGTGATGCAGACCCTCCATGATTGAAAGAACTGAAAACCAATGAATGAAAGGGGTGGGTCCAAGGACAGTCAGGCTGGGGAGGAAAGAACTGGATGATGCTACACGTCCTCCAGCCAAGAAATGAGGCGGAGCTCTATTGGACTTGCAGCTTCGAATGCGCATTGTGAGAAGCTCACAGTGTGCAGAGAAATCAGAGTAAGCTGTTTTAGTCTAGGGGAGGAGCCGGCCCACCTGTGCCAGACCGGAGGGGAGGAGCCGGCCCACCTGTGCCAGACCGGAGGGGAGGAGCCGGCCCACCTGTGCCAGACCGGAGGGGAGGAGCCGGCCCACCTGTGCCAGACCGGAGGGGAGGAGCCGGCCCACCTGTGCCAGACCGGAGGGGAGGAGCCGGCCCACCTGTGCCAGACCGGAGGGGAGGAGCCGGCCCACCTGTGCCAGACCGGAGGGGAGGAGCCGGCCCACCTGTGCCAGACCGGAGGGGAGGAGCCGGCCCACCTGTGCCAGACCGGAGGGGAGGAGCCGGCCCACCTGTGCCAGACCGGAGGGGAGGAGCCGGCCCACCTGTGCCAGACCGGAGGGGAGGAGCCGGCCCACCTGTGCCAGACCGGAGGGGAGGAGCCGGCCCACCTGTGCCAGACCGGAGGGGAGGAGCCGGCACACCTGTGCCAGACCGGAGGGGAGGAGCCGGCACACCTGTGCCAGACCGGAGGGGAGGAGCCGGCACACCTGTGCCAGACCGGAGGGGAGGAGCCGGCACACCTGTGCCAGACCGGAGGGGAGGAGCCAGCACACCTGTGCCAGACCGGAGGGGAGGAGCCGGCACACCTGTGCCAGATGGGAGAGGAGGAGCCGGCACACCTGTGCCAGATGGGACAGGAGGAGCCGGCACACCTGTGCCAGACGGGAGGGGAGGAGCCGGAAAGGAAGCAAAGTTGTCTGCTCCCTGTGTACTAAATAAATGGAAGACTACAACACACAGCCACAGTATACACAATATCTGCATTACCAGTTCTTGGAGGGGGAGTACGTGTGGATCTCATCAAAAAATCGCTCTGGCTGATGTAATGGGTATGGGCTGGGGCGAGTCCAACCACCAAAGAGAACCAGCAGCTCCTTATAGACAACCAGGGTGGCCCCTGCCTTGGGGGAGGGGTAGGAACCTACCAGGGGAAAAAAAAAAACACACAACATTATAGACTGCTGCAAATACATTACTACTTAACTCTGGCTAAACACTTTATACACTCCAATCTGCAATTGTTTAGATCTTTCCATGTATGACCGATTGCACATTGTGTCTCAGGCTGGAGGGCCAACCCAGACGCCATTCATTATTAAATCAGATTGGGGGGGCTGGTTTGTGCCGTGTCTGTGACCACCCACTCTGCTGAAACCCATCTATTTCCCCCCCACAATGTATGAATGCTATGATACACGGGAGTGGGAGTTTTCCTGAAAAAGTGTTGTCAGCTGAAATGTAAATCGTTCTTAGCGGAGTACTCCTTTAGTCTTTTTATAGAGGAGTGAAGCAATTACATAATCCGTGTCACGTCATCCAACATGGCCAATGTCATCACCTCCACAAAGGATTTTATTATTATTATTATACAGTATTTATAAAGCGCCAATAGTTGGCTCAGCGCTGTACATTACAGAGGGGGACAGAACATGTGACAGAACAATACCAATACAATGTGATACATGAGGGGATCGAGGGCCCTGCTCTTTCGAGCTTACAATCTAGGAGGGAGGGGATGGTGGCACAGGAGGAGATAGCTGTGGGGGATGGAGTGGTAGGAAGAGTGGAGGAGGTCAGCAAGTTAGCAGGGGGTGGGGTAGGCTTCCATGAAGAGATGGGTTTTCAGGGTGCGCCTAAAGGAGAGGAGAGTAGGTGATAATCTGATGGGTTGGGGCAGGGAGTTCCAGAGGATGGGTGACACCCTGCAGAAGTCCTGGAGGCGGGCATGGGAGGAGGAGACCAGGGAACTAGAGAGAAGGAGGTCTTGTGAGGAGCGGAGTGTGCGTGTTGGGTGGTACTTGGATATTAGGTCAGTGATGTAGTTGGGTGCAGTATGATGGACGGCTTTGTATGTCAGTGTTAGGATTTTAAATTTGATCCGTTGCGCAATCGGAAGCCAGTGGAGGGATTGGCAGAGGGGGGTGGAGGACACTGAGTGGAAGCCAGTGGAGGGATTGGCAGAGGGGGGTGGAGGACACTGAGTGGAAGCCAGTGGAGGGATTGGCAGAGGGGGGTGGAGGACACTGAGTGGAAGCCAGTGGAGGGATTGGCAGAGGGGGGTGGCGGAAACGGAGCGTTTGGAAAGGTGAATGAGTCTGGCAGCCGTATTCAGGATGGACTGCAGCGGGGATAGCCTGTGGTGAGGCAGGCCAGTGAGGAGGGAGTTGCAGTAGTCAAGGCGTGATATGATGAGGGAGTGGATGAGCTGTTTAGTGGTTTCTGGGGTTAGGAACGTGCGGATTTTGGCGATGTTGCGGAGGCGGAGTCTGCATGTTGCGGAGGCGGAGTCTGCATGTTGCGGAGGTGGAGTCTGCATGTTGCGGAGGCGGAGTCTGCATGTTGCGGAGGTGGAGTCTGCACGAGTTTGTTAAAGATTGGACTTGGGGCTGGAAGGATAGGTTGGAGTCCAGAATGACACCAAGTACTCTGGCCTGCAGAGCGGGTTTGATATTGGCGTTGTTGGATGTGATGTAGAAGTCAATGGGGGGTGGGGTTCGGGCTGGGGGGAAGACAAGGAGCTCGGTTTTGGAGAGATTCAGTTTAAGGAAGTGGAGCGACATCCAATCTGATATGTCGCTCAGTAGGTGTGTGATTCGGGCAGAGACCGAGGGGGTGAGGTGGGGGGTTGAGAGATAGATTTGTGTGTCGTCGGCATAGAGGTGGTAGTTGAAGCCGTGAGAGTGTATGAGTTGGCCAAGGGAGGAGGTATAGATGGAGAAGAGAAGGGGCCCGAGGACAGAGCCTTGAGGGACCCCAACAGAGAGGGGGAGTGAGGGGGAGGTGGTAGCATTATAGGTAACGCTGAAAGAGCATTGTGACAGGTAGGATGAGAGCCAGGAGAGAGCAGAATCTCTGAGGCCGAGGGAGTGTATTGGACTCAATACATCGGTCAGCCATGACATTCTGACCACGCACCATAACCCACCTAGGCATGGACTCCACTAGACCTCTGAAGGTACGCTGTGGTATCGGCACCAAGACTTCACTTGCAGATCCTTTAAGTTGGGAGGTGCAGCCCGGGACCCGGCCGCCACCTACAGGGGCCATTGTCAGCAGATAATTGATGTGCTTCACTTCACCTGTATGTGGTCATAATGTTATGGCTGATCAGTGTATATCTGGAGGGCGGTGATGTCACTCTCGTACAATATATCTGGAGAGCGGTGATGTCACTCCCATACAATATATCTGGAGAGCGGTGATGTCACACCCATAGAATATATCTTATATCTGGAAGGCGGTGATGTCACTCTGTATAATATATCTTATATCTGGAGGGCGGTGATGTCACTCCTGTATAATATATCTTATATCTGGAGGGCGGTGATGTCACTCTGTATAATATATCTTATATCTGGAGGGCGGTGATGTCACTCCTGTATAATATATCTTATATCTGGAGGGCGGTGATGTCACTCCTGTATAATATATCTTATATCTGGAGGGCGGTGATGTCACTCTGTATAATATATCTTATAGCTGGAGAGCAGTGATGTCACTCCCGTATAATACATCATAGCTGGAGAGCGGTGATGTCACTCCCGTATAATACATCATATCTGGAGAGCGGTGATGTCACTCCCGTATAATACATCATATCTGGAGAGCGGTGATGTCACTCCCGTATAATACATCATAGCTGGAGAGCGGTGATGTCACTCCCGTATAATACATCATAGCTGGAGAGCGGTGATGTCACTCCCGTATAATACATCATATCTGGAGAGCAGTGATGTCACTCCCGTATAATACATCATATCTGGAGAGCAGTGATGTCACTCTGTATAATATATCTTATAGCTGGAGAGCAGTGATGTCACTCTGTATAATATATCTTATAGCTGGAGAGCAGTGATGTCACTCCCGTATAATACATCATAGCTGGAGAGCAGTGATGTCACTCAGTATATCTTATATCTGGAGGGTGGTGATGTCACTCTGTACAATTAATCCCGCCCACTTTCAGGTGTCACTGTAACCATATAATCAATGTTCTTCACTTTACCTGTCAGTGGTCATAATGTTCTGGCTGATGGGTGTATATGTAGAACATTTTGCCTTAGCTAGGCCTCAGGGAGGGAGAAAAGCCTCCAGACATTCCTTGGCTGCAGCACAGACTCCTGGGAATCCGCACAGAATCACCATGGACCTCCCTGACGCCAGCAATCAATGGGAAAAATTCCTGCCAGCTTCCCACGGGACTGTTGGGCACCGACATGTATACATTGCAGAGCTCTCCTCTGTAATATCGGGCCTATGGGACAAGACGCTGGGGGTCTGCTCAGTTCATGCAGACACTACAACGCCCCCCCGGGGTACAGGACAGGTGTCACGGGTGTAAGGAAGTGCAGACAATCTGAATGTGAGCAGCACTGAGAACATCCTGGGATGATTATAGAGGGAGGAAATATCTGCAGCTCTGATTTCCAATCCTGCTGCCAGCGTGGGAAGAGGCGAGTGTGAACAATTGTCGGGGGGGGGGGGCAATCTCAGGGAGGGCGGTGAATGCCCCCCCCCTCACACACAGGCAGATCTGGAGTCACTGGCCCCAGAGGGTTCCCATTGGCCCCCATACAATCCATGAGTTCTCCAACTCCACAACGCCCCCCCCCCCCCCTCCTGACCCCACACAGTACCAGGCCCGGCATGAAAACACATGAAACCCATTCATTCTTCACACCACACAATCCCAGTTCAGTGTGTAGGATGACATCTGCTCCGGGGGACAGGATACGCCACTTCCTGGAGACTCCATCCTATGGGGGAAGAATTCCCACACTCTCCTTCCTGGTGATCGGGATCTTCTATTCTTATGAATAAGTGACCGCAGACCCCAGCAAGCTGCGGGAATCGTGGGAGGAAGACAAGGCATGGGACTGCAGGGAAGATTCGAGAAAACATCTCAGGAATGAAGGCTCCATGAGAACCTGCGAGGTGCTCCGGTGCTGCCCCCTGCGGCCGGAACTTCCAAGCCGATGTGTGAGAACGACACCTGAGCATGTTCTAACACCGGCATCTGGGCGCCCTTCCAGGCTGGATGAGCTCATCGATGAGAAGCTGCCTATGGCCTTGTCCTAGAAGGAGAGAACAGGGTGGGATGGTGGCGGGGCCCCACCCGTGGGATACCTCTGTGCCGCACATTCTCAGGACAAGGACTGGGAATTCCCATTCCGGCTGCAGAATGATGAAAAACCAGCAATTTATCTCCTCGTCACTGAAGCCTGACAGCTCGCCAGAAGGAACCTGCAGGCTCAGCCCGGAATATAACATGTCTGTATATGGAAGCAGTGCAAGTGTTAGACCGCATCAGTCTGGGGAATACACGCAGTCTCCTGCAGAAACTCCCAATGGCCAATCTGTCTGTCATATTAACGAGGACCTGACCCCCCCCCAAATGAGGTCAACTTAGCCTCTCTGTTCAGCCCGGAATATAACATGTCTGTATATGGAAGCAGTGCAAGTGTTAGACCGCATCAGTCTGGGGAATACACGCAGTCTCCTGCAGGAACTCCCAATGGCCAATCTGTCTGTCATATTAACGAGGACCTGACCCCCCCCCCCCCCCCAAATGAGGTCAACTCAGCCTCTCTGTTCAGCCCGGAATATAACATGTCTGTATATGGAAGCAGTGCAAGTGTTAGACCGCATCAGTCTGGGGAATACACGCAGTCTCCTGCAGGAACTCCCAATGGCCAATCTGTCTGTCATATTAACGAGGACCTGACCCCCCCCCCCCCCCAAATGAGGTCAACTCAGCCTCTCTGTTCAGCCCGGAATATAACATGTCTGTATATGGAAGCAGTGCAAGTGTTAGACCGCATCAGTCTGGGGAATACACGCAGTCTCCTGCAGGAACTCCCAATGGCCAATCTGTCTGTCATATTAACGAGGACCTGACCCCCCCCCCCCAAAGTGAGGTCAACTCAGCCTCTCTGTTCAGCCCGGAATATAACATGTCTGTATATGGAAGCAGTGCAAGTGTTAGACCGCACCAGTCTGGGGAATACACGCAGTCTCCTGCAGGAACTCCCAATGGCCAATCTGTCTGTCATATTAACGAGGACCTGACCCCCCCCCCCCAAAGTGAGGTCAACTCAGCCTCTCTGTTCAGCCCGGAATATAACATGTCTGTATATGGAAGCAGTGCAAGTGTTAGACCGCACCAGTCTGGGGAATACACTCAGTCTCCTGCAGAAACTCCCAATGGCCAATCTGTCTTTCATATTAATGAGGACCTAACCCCCCCAAAGTGAGGTCAACTTAGCCTCTCTGTTAACCCCCGGGAGCCAATTCTGCTCCAGCACCCCCTACAAACTGGAAAAAAAAAAAAAAAAGTGTACTTGTAAAAAAAAAATATAAGAAAATTAAAAACATCAGTTTATAAAACACAAAAAAAGTACAAAAAAGTCTAAAACAATAACAGTGTAAAACTGCAAATATTTACTGCATTGCAGCTTACCAATTCTCAGATGTGGTGGCTGCATTAGCTTTCTTTACCTTTATTTTTACCGGATGATCCAGCCAGTCAGTCTGTTTTTCAACAGACCGAGCTGTCGTGCAGATGTAGCAGAGGGAAGAGACAAACCATTTACCATCGACAGGGAGTGCTTACAATGATCAGCTTTTATGTAAAGTCTTTATCCCAGAAGTAAAAAAAAAAACCTCTTATTATACGTGCATGAAAACTGAAGGAAACTAATGTGCAGATTTCACTTGCAGACACATCAGTTTACATGCACGCTTCAATGAGTTTTATACACGTTTACACTGATTATAACAGTGTGAGCTGCAGTTGGTTTTCAATTTCTTAGTATATCTAAATCTGTTAGTCCATCCAAACCCCCCCCCCCCCCCCGAATGGCAATGCTGCTGTCCAAAAGGTGACTCCCGCTTATACAGGAGGTGTGCTACTGGCCAGATCGACAGGTGAAAACAGAGGGAAGAAGAAGAGGAAGAGGAAGAGGAAGAAGAGGAAGAAGAGGAAGAGGAAGAAGAGGAAGAAGAAGAGGAAGAGGAAGAAGAAGAGGAAGAGGAAGAAGAGGAAGAAGAAGAGGAAGAGGAAGAAGAGGAAGAAGAAGAGGAAGAGGAAGAAGAAGAGGAAGAGGAAGAGGAAGAGGAAGAAGAGGAAGAGGAAGAGGAAGAAGAGGAAGAAGAAGAGGAAGAGGAAGAAGAGGAAGAAGAAGAGGAAGAGGAAGAAGAGGAAGAAGAAGAGGAAGAGGAAGAAGAGGAAGAAGAAGAGGAAGAGGAAGAAGAGGAAGAAGAGGAAGAGGAAGAAGAGGAAGAAGAAGAGGAAGAAGAGGAAGAAGAGGAAGAAGAGGAAGAGGAAGAGGAAGAGGAAGAAGAGGAAGAAGAGGAAGAAGAGGAAGAAGAGGAAGAAGAGGAAGAAGAGGAAGAGGAAGAAGAGGAAGAGGAAGAAGAGGAAGAGGAAGAAGAGGAAGAGGAAGAAGAGGAAGAGGAAGAAGAGGAAGAGGAAGAAGAGGAAGAGGAAGAGGAAGAGGAAGAAGAAGAGGAAGAAGAAGAGGAAGAAGAAGAGGAAGAAGGAAGAGGAAGGAGGAAGAGGAAGGAGGAAGAGGAAGAAGAAGAGGAAGGAGGAAGAGGAGGAAGAGGAGGAAGAGGAGGAAGAAGAGGAAGAGGAAGAAGAAGAGGAAGAGGAAGAGGAAGACGAAGAGGAAGAAGAAGACGAAGAGGAAGAAGAAGAGGAAGAAGAAGAGGAAGAGGAAGAAGAAGAGGAAGAGGAAGAAGAAGACGAAGAGGAAGAAGAGGAAGAGGAAGAAGAGGAAGAAGAAGAAGAAGAGGAAGAAGAAGAAGAAGAAGAAGAAGAGGAAGAGGAAGAGGAAGAAGAGGAAGAGGAAGAAGAATAAGAGGAAGAAGAAGAAGAAGAAGAAGAAGAGGAAGAGGAAGAAGAGGAAGAGGAAGAAGAGGAGGAAGAGGAAGAAGAGGAAGAGGAAGAGGAAGAAGAGGAAGAAGAAGAGGAAGAAGAAGAAGAAGAGGAAGAAGAAGAGGAAGAAGAAGAGGAAGAAGAGGAAGAAGAAGAGGAAGAAGAAGAGGAAGAAGAAGAGGAAGAAGAAGAAACTAATGCAGCCACTTCATATTACATTTTGGATTTAATTTCACATTAAGGCCACATGAATATAGGCACATTTTCCCATACAGAGTAAACAATCTACGTATTTTTGGTGCCCAGGATGTCCTGGTTCTGCGTACAGCTGACAGCGTGCACTCAGGACATTAACGTGGTTGTAAAGGGTTTTTTTTTTTGTTGTTTTTTTTATACCTTTATGCATTCTCTGCATTAAGGTAAAAAAAAAAACCTTTAAAAATAGTATTCTCCCCCCTGCCCCCACCTAAAGACTCACCTGAGCCTGACGTCGGACAGCTCTGCGCACATCTGCAGCAGCTCTTCTGTGTATCTGAATAGGAAGTGGCTTTGGCACTCGGCGGGGAGTACAGACTGTAGGGTTGATTTACTGAAACTGGAGAGTGCAAAACCTGGTGCAGAAGTGCATGGCGGCCAATCAGCTTCTACCTTCAGCGTGTTCAGTGAAGCTTTGGCAATAAAACCTGGAATCTGATTGGTTTCTGTGCAGAGCTGCACCAGCTTTTGCACCCTCCAGTTTTAGTAAATCCCCCCCAATATGGTGTTGTACTTACAATACTACAAACACAACAACTCCCCTATACAATAATGAAAAATAAATTCCCTTTCAGTGACACCATAGACATGGAACTGTACTACAACGCACCTCCCTCAATTGTGTCCTGAACACCGACATCAGACAAATATGCGGCCTCACAGAACTGGGCTTTTTTTCCCGCTGGGTCGCATTTTGGAAAACCTGTCTTTGTGCTGGGAGCGTGCCGCACAGGGCGCTCCCAGCACAAAGACTGGGGTGTCACGGAGAGCCCTGGGTCCCGTTCTAACGATCGAGACCCGGGACTCCCGACTCTGGGTCACATGATCGCTGTGATAGCCTCTGATTGGTTATCACAGCGATCAGTCACTGTATAGCCTGCCCCCTTTGTTTATAATTTTCTCTATGAATGGAGGAGAGAGATGAATTGTATTTCTCCATCTCCTGGCATAGAGGAAAAAAAGAAAATGTTAAAAATAAATAAATGAATAAATATTTAAAAATAACTGAAAAAAATAAAGAAAAAATACCTAGATGAAGGTTTGATCTAGTTCAGTGTCAGGGTTAGTGTTTGCGTTAATGTCAGGGTCAAAAGTCAGGTGTTTTTTTAAATTAGTGTCAGTGTGTTTTGGGTAAAAAAAAAAAAAAATGTGCACTATTGTTTCTGGGCTGTACTCCGGGTACAAGCAACAAATAACATACACATATATGGTATCGCTGCAATCGGCAGGAGCTGGAAAATTTATTTTGGGTTGTTCTTTGGTGGTAGGTTACGGTAGTAACAAGAAACACACAGCTAAATAAAAAAAAATATTTTTTTTTTTTACTATTTTGGGCCAGTTTTCCTTTGATAATAACATTTTTATTTTTTTTTTAAATAAATATCAGGCGATATCCATGACCATTTACCACCAAATGAAAGCCCAATTTGTCCTGAATAAAACGCGGTATAAGCCATCTAGATGTACAAAGTAGTTGTGATGATATGTACGGTTTTACTAACAAATTGCAAAATTGTGCTTAGGCATTAAGATTTGTTTTACCTTTAGGCGTGAAGGGGTTAACTAAGTGCATGCATCAGTAAAGTGCATAAATCAATAACACAATATTTCAACCATAACAATCACTGTGCAATACAGTACATACATATTGTGAATATAAATTCTGTGCAAAAGTCAGCAACAAGTCTCTGCGTGAGGCACCCATGTCCAATAAACAGTGTTAAGAGTCAGAGTTCGTAAAGTGCTCTTAAAAAAAGTGTTTTGTGCCCAGAGGTAGAAAATGGAAAATATTGGCACTTCAAATAAGCTGCTAGCAGGCTACAGCTAGCTGTAAAAAATGCTGAAGCATGCTAGCAGCTTACCTAAAGTAGCAATCGGCGCCCCCATTAGGACCCGCCCTCCACAATCGGCGCCCCCCATTAGGACCCGCCCTCCACAATCGGCGCCCCCCATTAGGACCCGCCCTCCACAATCGGCGCCCCCCATTAGGACCCGCCCTCCACAATCGGCGCCCCCCATTAGGACCCGCCCTCCACAATCGGCGCCCCCATTAGGACCCCGCCCTCCACAATCGGCGCCCCCATTAGGACCCGCCCTCCACAATCGGCGCCCCCATTAGGACCCGCCCTCCACAATCGGCGCCCCCATTAGGACCCGCCCTCCACAATCGGCGCCCCCATTAGGACCCCGCGTTCCACAATCGGCGCCCCCATTAGGACCCGCGTTCCACAATCGGCGCCCCCATTAGGACCCGCGTTCCACAATCGGCGCCCCCATTAGGACCCGCGTTCCACAATCGGCGCCCCCATTAGGACCCGCGTTCCACAATCGGCGCCCCCATTAGGACCCGCGTTCCACAATCGGCGCCCCCATTAGGACCCGCGTTCCACAATCGGCGCCCCCATTAGGACCCCGCGTTCCACAATCGGCGCCCCCATTAGGACCCGCGTTCCACAATCGGCGCCCCCATTAGGACCCGCGTTCCACAATCGGCGCCCCCATTAGGACCCGCGTTCCACAATCGGCGCCCCCATTAGGACCCGCGTTCCACAATCGGCGCCCCCATTAGGACCCGCGTTCCACAATCGGCGCCCCCATTAGGACCTGCGTTCCACAATCGGCGCCCCCATTAGGACCCGCGTTGGTACTTTAAAAGCTTCAACACTGAAAGCTCTGCAGACGCTTTGGTAAACCTTGCTGCTCTTACACAAGCGGAGGCCCAAGTGAAGCAGCCATGAGGTCATTGTATGGTAGGAGTGTGAATGGGATGAGTAAACGAGGGGCTGAAATACCTTCCAGGTTCCCTCTGGTGCCGGTCACATGATGAAACGCTGATGCGTTCAACAACATCACAACTGCTGAAGTGGAAGATCATTAAAGCTGCTCTCTGATCCTCCTCTTCAGACATCACATGGCCGGCACTGAAAAGCCTGAAGCAGCGTTTTCTCCAGAAAAGCTATTTGAGCCCCTCTTACCTTAAGTCTGTCTCAGCAAAAATGGTGACATCTGAGTCCAGGTCCGCAGTGACACAAACATGGCAGTCATCCACTCACCAGAGGCCAAGGGCCGGATCCATTCCTTGCTGTTCAGGTCCAGCCGCCACAGGTCATTGAATGCTGCGTTACAGCTACTCTGCGTGCAGCCGCCGAACACATACATGGACTGGTTGGAGTCGTAGTAACATGCACCTGAGAGGGAAACAAGGGGACACGTCATACACAACGGTCATTGAAACTACTCCCTTAGCATCAAACAGATGGACCTCACCCAGACTAACAAATAAATTAGGTTTTCAGTGAAAAAAAAAAAAGTGACCGAAAACCGACTTTTTGCTACGAGGGAACACAGACAGTTCTTGGCTTTGTCCCTGATAAATGTGACCTGGTAATCCTGCACAATGGTTGTGTTTTACTGCTCACAATACCAGCCTATGAGAGGAGCCGCTCATGGAAAACATTGTCCCTCCTGCTTGTCCCACACTTTATCTCAGCAGGCGTTAGACAGACAATGTACTTCCTGTTTGGAGGATATTTTATCTCAGCAGGTGAGAGGCAGAGGAGCTGAGTGAGTGCAGTTATATTACAGAGCTCCCTCTCGTGGCCCACAGAGCTCCCTCTCGTGGCCCACAGAGCTCCCTCTCGTGGCCCACAGAGCTCCCTCTCGTGGCCCACAGAGCTCCCTCTCGTGGCCCACAGAGCTCCCTCTCGTGGCCCACAGAGCTCCCTCTCGTGGCCCACAGAGCTCCCTCTCGTGGCCCACAGAGCTCCCTCTCGTGGCCCACAGAGCTCCCTCTCGTGGCCCACAGAGCTCCCTCTCGTGGCCCACAGAGCTCCCTCTCCTCACTCCCCCCCATGTCCTTGTGAGTCAACCATACAGGTCTAGGAAGCACTCTGCAGATATCGTGCCCCGAGGATGGCTGTACTAAGCCTGCACGAAGGACCGACCATCTGAGCCTGCTGGCAGGACCCCTACACAGGGGATTTGTCATCAATGCAAGAGAACTTGAACTGTCAGTTGGCAGATATTTTACAAACTGACATTGTCACGTCTCTGCCGGTCACAGGCCAGGAGAACGGACAGCCAGTCATTACACCATGGCCTTACAAGAAGCTGCAATCTGCAGCCGGAGGGCATGTTCTCCTACACCAGGGGTAGGCAACCTGAGAGCCGCAGGACTACAAGTTCCATCATGCCTCTGCAAGTCATAGCTGTAACTGTCAGTTTTGTAATCTTTGCAATGCCTCATGGGAAATGTAGTGCCACAACAGCTAGAGAGCCGCAGGTTGCGTACCCCTGTCCTACACTGACACCCCGGGGTCACCACGCTGTCACTCATTCACTAGCACAGTCCGCCCCTAGAGCCTAAAGCCTGATTTCTCAGGGAGCCTGGAGCAGACAGACATCAGAGGACACACAGGTAAGGCTGCTGACAGAAGCCACAGGGCCCCATGCAGCAAACCTGACAGGGCCCCCACCCCCAAAAATCACAGTTTAATATTCTGCAGCTATGAATGAACACAGTGAGTGATCAGTACCGATCATTCATTGTGTTCATTCCAGAAAGGAAGGGGCAATTATTGGAACTGATCCCCTGTATGGCTCTCTCTATAGCAGCTGAAAGCCAGCAGGAGGGAGAGGAGAAGTCGTTGGCTTTCAGCTGCTGCAGAGAGAGGCATAGAGGGGATCAGTTCCAATAATTGTCACCCCCCCAC